>NC_052059.1:22368882-22670975 GCF_903992535.2 Arvicola amphibius
AAAATAATAAAATATAAATATAACCATATATGATATTTTTATATAACTTTACCTGGAATAGTTGACGTAGCGTTTATAAAATGAATCTTTTTAAATGTTTATTTTATTTTTAAGTGTTTTTAGAAGATGTTTATATGTCTGTCTCTGTGTATGTTTGTGCACCTGAGTACACATACCCATGGAGGTCAGGATATGGTGTCAGATGCCCTGGATTTGAGGCCACAAGCAGTTGTAAGGAGCCAGAGTTGGATGCTGGAAACTAACACGCTAGCAAGAAAAGGCTCCCAATTGCTGAGCCACCTCTCCAGTCCATTTAAATGACTCTATAATAACTAACCAGCTTGTGCAGGCTCATATAAGATTGTCTTGAAATACATAAAAACTTGATTTTAATTTTTACTCAGTCAAAGTTACTCAATTACATAGATTTTATTAAATAATTAGGTCCATTTTATAAACTACTACATGCATAGATATGTTATTTTGGACATCACTATTAGCAGAAAAGAAGACATTCACAATTCTATTTTCACTTTAACTCTTAATTTTCAGTATCAGCATTATGCATATACAAATTTTAAAAACATGTATTTTTAGGATACTATTATCATACATGTGTCATATTGTCTCTCTTTAATAATATTTGATGCATTGTCTTTTTCTAAATACAGTTTAAAGATAGTCAAACAGATGATGATTGTATTGTACTTATTACAACTGAGTATTTCCTTGCCTGAACCATCTTCTCTCTCCTTGATTTTCCTTCATTAAAAAAAGCTATTCAAGAATATATAATTAGTTTGTTTTAATCTTATCATTTTCAGTTACCTACTAAAATAATTAGCTTCCTCTTTTCTTTTCATTTAGAAGATTGCTAAAGGATCAATGCACAATATGTCATTTCCCACTCTACAGTCCCAATTACGTTGATTGTCAGTATACATTTATTGATTTTTCTTATTAGTACATTATCATTAGATATTCACAGCAGGATATTTATTAATTAGGGAAAATATAGATTCATTTATGACTAGTTCTCCTTTTAAGTTTATCTAGAATGTGTGTTGTTAGCATCAAAGCTACTAATAACAAGCAGAAAGGCCTTAAAATGGCCTTTATTTTTCCAAAGTTTGTAAAATTTCTATTATTATATATAATTAGCTATGTTAGTGACATAATAAATATAAAAACAATACATTTATAAATTAAAAAGATAGAAAATGTTCAGTTTTCCATGCCTTTATTCTCAGTGACACTATTTTGGTGTTCATTATAATCAAGGAATACAGTGTATATGTGTGGTATCTCTTCTGTTTATAAACTGAGAAACTGGACTGTAATATTAAAGTCACAAAGATACAGACGACATGTAAGGCAAAATGGTAGTAAAGCGCACTCATGGTTAAAGTCTCACTTGTTTCTCACTGCGTCAGAGCTTTCTGGAAAGGAGAAAGGGGTGATTAAAGATGAGGATATAAAAATTGAATGAAAAATTTTATAGGCACCTTCTTAACTGTTCTCTATAGTTGTTTTTTTTTTTTTAATAATTTAAAACATTCGGGGCTGTAGAGATGGCTCAGTGGTTAAGAGCATTGCCTGCTCTTCCAAAGGTCCTGAGTTCAATTGCAGGCAACTACATGGTGGCTCATAACCATCTGTAGTGAGGTCTGGTGCCCTCTTCTGGCCTGCAGACATACACAGACAAAATATTGTATACATAATAAATAAATAAATATTTTTTTAAAAAAATTCATGTATGGAAAAATATACAAACTACCTATTACATGCCATGAATTTCATTATGCTAGAATATTGTACCTGAGGACATAAAATTCATCTGTAGAAGTCTGAAGTTCCACAACTCTACCTGTTTTGAACAGATAAAATAAAATGGGTCATGAATTCAGAAGTAAAATAAATAAGGTAAACATAGACTACCTTTGTATGAATATAGATGGAAAAAGGAAAATGTATAAGAATGTTACCCATGCACACTTTCCCACATAGCTATACATTCATACACATTATTAAAAAGTAAAAAACGTACTGGTGGATATTAAGAGGAGTTTATATCTATCTATTGACTTTGACTTTGTTGTTATTATTTGAGATAGATCTTTATAAAAGTGTCCATTTATTAGTTGTATGATTCTTTCCTATACTTTCAATGTCTTTTAAGGGAAGAAAAGAAAGCAAGGAATATATTCTACTCTTTGAGGCTTATGACTTCAACTAATATTAAATTCACAAACATATACCATGAAAATGTATATAGTGTAAAATTATAATATTTCAGGACACATATATGCATTTATATTACCGAAATATTTCAGGAGACATACAATAACACTTACCAAGTAAGTCAAGGTATCTAGAACACCTTTCACACTAATTACTGCTAATTTTATTTATTTTTCTTGGTTTAGAATCATTGAAAATTATCTATAGAAGCTCTATTAGCAATTGATAGTTGAAGAAGATCAGGAGACATTTTATTCAGTTTTGTGTTACTTAAATTTAACCTTGCTTAAGTAACTGTTCCCCTATCTTCTCATGGGGAAGACTCTACTTCAACTCACTGGCTTTTCAGACACGAGAGTAGAAAGGGAACTGGTGGAGTCCTGCAGAAGAGGGAAAAAGGTGTGAGAGGTACATGGAGGTGGAGATTCTATAATGTGTTCTATTAATGGATGAAGGTATCAAATAATAAAACATAAAAATACAAAGCCAAAGCTTATGGTTATCAAGCATACTTTATTGATTGTACTTTGAACATTAGAAGCTAGTGTCCAAGCCTGATCCTATTGCTGTATTTTTACCTCTGTACATCCAATCCCCTTCTCCTCCACATCTAGCCTCTGATAAGAAAATCTATTGTTTATAATTTTGTACTTCTTTTTTTTTCTTTTCTTTCGTTAATGTTCTAACTTTTAGTCTCTCTGTCTGATTTTGTTTTAGTTTCTTTTGTCTGGGTCCTACTGAGTCAGTGACTATCCCAGGCCCACCTTCTGAGCACTGAGATAACACATAGACCTCATAGAACTCTTTTACTTTCCATACAAATGTGGCATTTATAAAGAAGCACCAAGTTGTGTCAAGCACCTGAATTTCTCCTGTGTAGAATAATTTTAAATTCACAGTGATTTATCTGCGTCTTTGCAAGGAATTGCTGGTTATACTTCAAGCTTAAAGGAGGCTTATGGTTTAGCACTGTGCTATTGTGAAGCTATTTGTATATTAAGAATGTTAACTTTACATTTTCCTTATATTAGCTAAGAATAAGTTCCTTGTAAAATGTTTTGAAAGGCAATATTGTACATTTCACACATAGTTAAATAATGATTTTCAAAAGGATTTTATTTTTCACTTTCCCTCAAATGGTATATAACACAAATGAAAATCTTAAGGATCAAGCAAGTACATTTATAGATAGCCATTTCTGAGCATACTATAGTAGTTTCATATGCAATTTTAATTCCTTGAAAATGTGGTTTGTGTGTGTATGCTTGTGTGTGTAAATTAAGCCAAATATTCATAGACAATACTATAAATGTAGTTTTAGATTAGTATTAACAGACAACATTTAAGTAGCAGAAGAGTGTTAGTGATTACTTCATTTACTTCTCTAAGGTAATTGTAAAAAAGAATTGCATGTTTGCTTTGATGGATATCAAAAAGTTACTTGATATCATTGATCAGGAAACATTCCACCATTTTTGCTTTGTGTTTTCTGTGAATATTGTGGCTTCAATTAAAATGTTTCTTTGTTTAACATTACAATTATCTTATCTGTTCCTTACAAAATATAATGTAATTTACATTACAAACCCTAGTATTACTTCACATTTTGGGCTCTGAATAAAAAATGTCTGCATGAGTCAAGAACCCAACACTTCTTAGATGAAAGCATTTCAACATTCAAAGTTAGCTTTCTTCCTTTTATCTCCCTTTCCCTATCTCTAAAAGGGTTGTATAATAATTACCGACTCATATCCTATTATATATTAGTTTCTGACACTCTTAGCAATTGCTATTTCTGAATATGTCTTTTACCATCAGTGTTGTTATCTTCTATATGACTTAATTGTTATTTCTACAGTAACTGTATCACATGATTAAATGATTTCAAGCATTTTGTGTTTACAAAACCTTATGAGTCAGTGAATATTTAAAAGATATGGTATAAACAACCTCCAAAATAGTGTCCTAAATATCCTTTCAGCTGTGGGTTTGCATTGTCTTAATGTAGTTTCATATTCTTTTTATTTTTTTTTAATTTCACATCTTAGAATCAGTTGTCCTTATAAGTTTCCTAGTATAGAACTAGCATTATATTATTGGGAAGTTTTGCCTTCACTAAAGTTTTCGCAATCCATTACATACAAAGTCTGATCTTTGCCTGCCTTGGAGAATTATCATTTAGTGGGTATACCTGCTTCTAGGCTTTCCACATCCCTTGGCTGCTATTTCCAATGGGAAATTTCAGGTCTACTCGCTCCCTTCACTTGACACTCTGAGAGTCTCACTTTTGCCAGCAGTGATCTTGACATGATGGTCTTGAGATAATTTACATTTCAACCACGGTGATGTAGTTCCTCTTTTTTCCATTGATTTTCAAACTGCTCTGTTTTCATCACTTTGAAAGCACACATTTAGGGTGAATGGAGCGTCTTCTATATCTTTCTAACACCTCAGACTCTGACAGAAGGACAACACAGATTTGCACGCCTGCTCAGGATCGTGACCAGTGTCATTCTAGAAAGAAAGAAAGAAAGAAAGAAAGAAAGAAAGAAAGAAAGAAAGAAAGAAAGAAAGAAAGAAAGAAAGCATTTTCCTGTTCTTTATTGTGAAATTAGGGAGGGTTGATTTGATATTTGATTCCAGGAAACGCAACAGGCATTGGGTGTTTCTATTTCATTAGTCAGTCTATATCATTTGACAGTGATTGGTCAAGTTTTTCTAAAAGAAGAATGGAGCTCCAGACTTTCTGGTAGTGCTGCAATGGACCAGCATGCAGATTATCCCTTCAAATTTAAATCTCTGTGTGGGAAGACAAACGGATCTATGATTACTAGAAAAAGGAGAACTTAGAAGATAAAGTTCAAGCAGATGGAGGAATTGAATCTACGATGCCTGATAACGTTAAAAGTTCTCAAATTGACTAAATATATAAAATTCTATTTATTATAGGACCTGTTCTGTCTTTGTCTTAGATTATAGGAGTCAGTTTAAAATATCCCAGTTTACAACACAAAACAGAAATGAATTACAGAAGGAAATGCTAACAGTACATATAATTAAGATGGGTAAACAGATATCCAGGGGGCTGGAGAGATGAAAAAGCAGTTAAAAATGGTTGCTACTCTTGTAGAAGAGTTGGTTTTGACTTACAGCACTCATGTAGTGCTTCAAAATAACAAATAGCTCCAACTGCAGGGAATCTGATACCCTACTCTGTTCTCCATAGGCACTGCACATGCATGATACACATAAATTTATGCAGACAACACAACCCACATACATTTAATAAATAATATAATATAATATTAGCTATATATCTATTATTAGTTGTGTAGACTTTCAAATTTTTGTTGAAATAAAATTTTGATACATATTTCACGGTATGCATTTAGAAATTTGTATGCATATAGAATCTGATTATTACTTCTTATCAATATGATCTATAGTTACTTTTATAAAGAAAACAATTTTACAATGCATCATAGTTAAATTGCCTTCTGTTACCATTGGAATGTGTTTTGTTGTATTTTCTACGTTATTTATTTTTAAGAATAAAGTTAACTCATTTTAACACAGGATTTTAAATATATTTATATATGTGAGATACAGAAATGAGCAGTATAAAGGTATAAAAAATTGTTTTGTATAAGACAAAGATCATTATACCATAAAGTTCTTAATATCTGAAGATCAAGTTTTTAAAATAATATATATATATATTTAAAATAATATATATATATATATATATATATATATATATATATATATTTCTCTTTCTTTTGTGGCACATTCTCATTGTAATAACACTGTAACTTTCACAGTTGTACACTATCTTACTGTGTTCAAACTTTTCCTCCACCCTGTCCTTTAAAAATCTTTCTTCTGCTGGACAATGAAGCCCATTTTCTAATAAAACTGATAGGAGTCCAGTGTGTGAGGCTGGGTCTTTGTCTTTGGCTCTGTCAATCTAGACAATTAAGATGAAAAGCACATTTACATGTGAGCAGAAAATGATGATTAAAGAAAGCAGTGCTGGCTTTTGTTATCTTCGTAATAATATAAATTTTATTTGCTCTACTTGTCAGGAATAGACTGAGTTCAAGGGACTTTTTTATAAAAGTCAATTCACCTGAATGCGAGGTCGATTTATTTAAGAGACAGGAAGAGTGTAATTGACAGGGCCTGTGACTCCGCTATCTGTTTTGTATGCTTCCATGGTTTTGTGGGGTTTAAACTAAATGAGTGCCTGTTGGAAATGGCTGAGGTCAGGTAAAACAGCAGGAGAGGTGGAAAAGAAATAGAAAATATTTGAAAACTTACATAATCCCAGTGGAATTATTACCTCTGGATTATTGCCAAACTCATTTGCATCAGTCTGATGTGTGCTTGTATGAGGTTTATGATTTCATTCTAAAGTGATTCTACACTAGAGTATTCTGAATGTTTGTAAAATGTAGGTTTAAACGTATAGTTCTCTCTTTTTCTCAAACACACACATTTTGTACAGATATGCCATAATTTTCTTGTGTTAAATATGTCTATCATCTATCATCTATCTATATCTATCTATCTATCTATCTATCTATCTATCTATCTATCTATCTATCATTTGTCCATGTATCTATCTATCTATCATCTATCATGTATCTAAAATATGTAGCAGTGAATGAATGTGAGAATCAATTCGGTCTCAAGTATATTTCTATTCTAAATGATTAGCAGATTCTTAAAACATAAATTAAGAAACTATAAATGGAGGGTTTGGGACTAGGATCAAGTGGGGAGGATGGATGAAGAATGTACAAGGAAAAACAACTGCATTAGGGGGACTTCTGGGAAGAGCTACAAACCTAGTGCCATGGAAACTCCCAGTAATCTATGAGGGTGACCCTAGGTTAAACTCCTAGCAGTGGAGGAGTAAGGAGACTTAATGGGCCATCTCCTGCAAGGTTTCCAGTAGAGGGATTGGGGCACCAACCCAGCCACATAACCTTCGGCCTACAGTTTACAAGATATGCTGGGATAAAGGTGGCAAAAAAAAAATTATGTGAGTGGCCATGCAATGTTTGGTCCAACCTGAGATACATACCATGAGTGGGAACACATCCCTGATACTGCCTGGAAGACCAGGACTCATGGGAGGGATCGTCCAGGCATCCAGATTAAAATAATAATAATAAAAATAAAAACCAACAACCAAAATCCAAGTAAACGAAATGATTCCTAATGGTATGCTGCCATACTTGGTGCCTAGCCCAGTTGTCATCAGAGAGGTTCGTTCAGCAACCGATGGAAACCGGTGCAGAGACCAACACCAAAACACTAGAAAGAAGGGGGCATGAAGGACTGGAGAAACCACAGTGGCCAAGAACACCACAGGAAAACCCACAGAATCAATTAACTTGGGCTCATAGCATCTCACAGAGACTGTACCTATAATCAGAGATCCCGCATGGGACTGACCTGGGGCCTCTGTATATGTTTCAGTTGTGTAGCATGATATTTTTATGGGCTGTCTCTGACTCTTTTGTTGGGTTTTGGAACCCCTTTCCTCATTCTGGGTTGCCTTGCCCGGTCTTAAAGTGAGGGGAGGTGTCTTGTATTTCTGCAAGTTGATATTCCATGTTTCGTTGATTTTCATAGGAGGCCTGCCCTTTTCTGAATAGAAACAGAGCATGCGTGAATGGGAGGGACAGAGGGGAGGTGGAGGGAGGAACTGGGAGAATCTGTGCTTGGGAAGTAAAATAATAATAATAATAATAATAATAATAATAATAATAATAATAATAATAATAATAAATAATGATAAATAATAATAATAAATAATATATTTTGACCCTTCCAGCAAAAAAGAGGCTTTTTTTGTGAAAGCACTATTAATTGAATGTTAGTATCTGAGAGATGCACAATAATGTAAGAGCACCACAGTGAACTGCAGATATTCTTTAATCTCTGTGGGGTTCTATTTTAACATCCTTCGTGAACAATGAATGCCTTAGTCCAGCTTGTGTCACTTCCAAAAGTATTGCACTGAGTAACTTTACTTTAAAAATTATCCATTTTAATCCATTTCACTAGCAGTTCAGTGAAGGGTATATTACACACAGATTCTTTCAGGCAGGCTGTAATATTTAATACATTTAAAATACATTCCAATCGTTGCAATAATGCATTTTTAGAGAACAATAATAGGAAAAATGCTCAGTGTAAACAATCATTGTGCATGTTTTTCAGTCTCTTATTTGTTGGACCTACTGATGAAGATCCTAGAAATACGGAGAACTCTCTAGGTATGTTTTTTTTCTAATAACTAGAGGAAATAAATTTCCAATTCCCATTGTCGTTAAAAATTTCTTCATGCTGGAAGAAAGTATTCTTTATATATTAACCTGCTTGCATGCACATCCAATTCTTTTTATACTATGCTTTCACAGATATTTCTTATGAACACTTATAACTGTGTAATGTAATAACTGTGACCTTTAAATCTAGAAACATTGCCATACAATTGGTAGACCTAAGCCACCAGTCTAGACTATTCCCATTATACACTACCTCCATTATGGTAGGGAAGTGAATTTAGTTACGAATTAAGGTGCATGGACAACAATAGCACCTTCCTGATAAAACATTTCACCTGTCAAATAAGACAAATATTATCAGTGACAATATTTTTTGAATTTAAATACCCTGATGGCTCCTTGGCCTTGAGAGGGAGGGAGGGGAGGTATGGGTGGAGGGGAGGGGAGGGAAGGGGGAGAAGGAGGGGAGAGAAGGGGGAGAAGGAGGGGAGGGAGGGGGGAGGAGGAGGGAAGGAGATGGAAATTTTTAAATATAAAAAAAAATAAACCATGAGAAAAAAATAAATAAATAAATACCATGCAAATTTCAAATATTCATGAATTATATCTATTAATTCCTAAATCAATGTCCATTTGCAATAAACATCTCTGTAATATCCTTAATTATTGTCCCACTGTTTCTCTCTTCGGACCCAGAAGGCCACCAAATTCATACATACACAAGTCTAAACCTTGAAGTGACATTCTGTGGCCTTTAGCAACTGAAGCCTCTCCATTGCCTGGAAATACAGAAAATTTCCCAAACTGTCCTGAAAAGACCAGGATAGAACCACTGAAGCTCCTCCTTCTCTAGCCTGTCTCCCTCACTCTTGCTCCTTCTGAACTATGTCATGAAATATGGCATGTGATGGGGGTAGTATTGTGTGCTTATAAAACATTTATTCACTATTGTCTAGTAGTATTTCATTCAGAAGCATATACAGAAAGTATTACACATTTATAATATAAATATTTAAAATATATGTAATATATATTATAATATGTTTATAATATATTAGGATATTTGTGATATAAATGTTTTATATATATATTTCTAGTTTCAGGGAGAAAACAAGGCAATGGGAATCTGTACTCTTCGCCCTCGAACAAGTCACACAGCAAATGCTCAGTTTTTAGCAAACCTTCAACATGAGATGCTCTCTTCTTTGTCTTTGTTAAGGGAACCCTACTTACAGTATATTTATGTTGTCTGTATCGTCATACGTTCACAGTTGAAATTTGTTATGTTATACTGGATATGTTCCTAATATATTGAAATCCAGAAATACATCTAAAACTTTTTCTGACACATGTTTTTTTAATACTTTCAACTAAAATGAAATAAATAAGTTTATATATCTTATTATAGAATAACAGGTTGTTAATAGAATATTTTAGAAGCAGTTCAGTTCAAGTCTCTGCTTTGTTTCTTAACTGTGAATTTAGAAACATTCTTGGAGCCCCTGTATTTCTAACTATGACCTTTATCACTAGGCCAAATTAAGTGAATCAGTAATATCGATATATGACTATGTCAACATAAGCAAATGACTTCTCACTGAATGAGAGTTTACTATGATATTAAATATAACTATACTGTATTTTGTCTATGATTTTATCAATATGTAATAACAAAGTGTACATATGTATTTTAGTTAATCTAATTCAGTACAAAAGAAAATTACTGGGTATTTTTGACCAACATTTCAGGGAGTATTGTGTTAGTACTGATGGTAGGCTTTCAGAAACCACTGTGTATTTGACAGTACCTATGTACCATGTACCCAAGAGAAAGAACCCATCAGCTACCATTAGTGTGTGCTACTAATCAAACACTTCACCTGGCCCTTTCTCTACAGATATGCCTGAAACCCGACCTAGAATATCACTTAGGGAAAAAGACATTTTTATCCTCTAGGGAGCTAGATATTTTTGTAATATGTAAAGAACAAATGGAAGAAAATGCCCTTGTCTCCAGGTGAGGCCAATTGAGATACAACCATGATCCAGCCCTTGCTAGATCAAGCTGGTGATAATATTTAGCCTCTGGACCCTTCTACTCTGTGTAATATTCTCTCAACCTAAGAGCATATTCTCTGTGAATCATATGTTTTCAAGTCTGTGGATCATGATCTTCTAAGTTTCTGATGTTCCTTTTGTTGTTATTTTCTGAGACAGTCTCTCTGCAGCCTTATTTGGGCTGGAACCCACTATGTAGAACAACTTAAGATCCTCCTGCCTCTTCCTCTTGAGTGCTGCCATGAAATATATACACCAGGGTAATTTGTTCAATAAATACTGAAACATTGTTGAAGTGCAAACCACTTTACAAAACATAAAAAAGATCATAGCAGGGGAAAAAACAACAAAGAGTCCCTAAAGGAAGCCTGTTTACAATTCACAAAAATGATTACAAAGTAAACCTCTGTTTGAACAAGGAAGAAAGACAAAGGAGCAACATGCTTGATTGGGTGAAATAATTTTTAAACGATTTTTAAAATGTTGCTCTAGAAAAGAAAAATACTTGGGCATGAGATTTCTAGTTTATTTTGCTTGCTTTCAGTACTTTCTTCAACCTTGCAGCTATTTGTAATTAAAGAATTAAGCCAGCCATTTCTGTCTTTGTAAAACTTTTTCTTTCCATCTTAAATGAATCAAAGAATCTAACTAGTTCCATGTACACTCTGAGGACAATAGTAAGAAATCCTGAAAATATAGAGAAGGATAACATAAATGCATGAAACAAAGATTCTCCTAAAGTTAATTCCGATGTATTAAAATGTGCCTTTCAACATTAGCAGATGACTAATCCCATTATCATAATTTATTAACCAGATCTTTTGTTCTATACAGTAATACACTGGGTTTCCATGCTGTGTGTTTTTATCCAGTGACCTAATTTGCTTAAAAGGAAACTCTTAAAACTCCCCTGTTGTAATGAATAAAATGTTAATGAAGAAGTGCAGAGAAATCCCTTCAGCATTGTTTCCATATTCCCTGGAACATCATCACAAATTTGTTTGCCTGGTTCTGACAATGGCAGTGATGTTCAAGCTGAGCAGAAGCATAGTAATGCTAAATGGTTCTGATGGTAAAGCTAAAGATGTTCAAGGCACTGTCATCTGGGAAGGGCAATGGGAAGGTATATTTTGGAGGAAGTATTTGATGGATTTGGCCTTCATCCAATTATTAATTTTTTCACTTATTATTTGCCTTGGCAACTGCATTACTAGAAATTTTCTCTAAATGTTAAAGTGAAAGTGTTCAAGACAATATATGTTTATCAATTTATGCAATGTCTTCCATACATGTTCCTTTTCTATCCACACTGAGTAAATCTTTGGTATTTTCTGATGTTGATGGATATATACCATATAAATACAATACTATATTTTTTTTTTGTGTGTGTGTGTGTGTGTGTGGTTAAGTGCCTTAGATTTACTATTGAGAATAAAACCTAACACCATATATTCTATCTAGTACATGGATGGTACACAATTAATAATGTCAGTGACATTTTGTGAATGTTGGCCTTCAAAATCAACTTCTACATTTTTCAATTAAATATTAGACTGTTTAGGTGAATATTACCCTGGAAACTATTCCAGTGAACATCAGAAACCCGATACTCAGAAATCTGAGTGTTTTCACTCTACCAAAATTCTACACAAAATTTTGTTTTCCAGAATATTGAACACATTAGATTTTGGAAACATTAAGACCATAAAATGTTTATGTCAATTTTAATTCCTACATTAAGTTATTACTGAATGCCAAGCAAATGGAATACTACATAACAAATATTCCGACCATGAAGCTTTACATTTATAAACAGAAAGGGAAACTGCACATCGAGCCAAAATAGCAATCAAGAAATAGAACTGACGCAACGAATCTGATTTTCAACAATATACATTGATCTCTGGTATTATGGACCAGGGTTTTTCCTGTTTCTCAGAGTTTAGCTATGAGATATAAAGCTCAAATATCCTCCAATTTTTATTGTTTCAATTTATATCAACTCTTGCTTTGGAATGATCAAAAGTCTCTTTCCAACTTGCTTTAAACAGAGAGGAGCTGCATGGTCAGTGTTTCCAGAAGCTTCGAAGAAAATATCTTGTTTATACTTACTTTGAAATACATATAACATAAATAGAAAATAATTCTATGGTGTAAGCAACAGATTAAATCCTGTGATAGTTGGACATCGAGAATGAATTCTAAATCTCAGAAATTAACTTGTTAGTTAGTCATCACTGATTTTACTTTACGTGATCCATGAACACAAAGGAATTAAAAATAAAAAATTCAGTCGAATATTGAAGCATAATTGTTCTGCATAAGAAAATCTTCACATTTCTCTATAGCTACATTTTAGAGATTCTTTATCTTTCATATACATTAAAACATGAAGGATAGTTAAAATTGAAAGCCAATATGTACTATGAGTTACTACATTTCAATGTATTCTTTAATTACCTTGCAAAATGAACCTTTCATTGAAGTATTACTTTCTAACAGGATTCAAACAGCTTTGCAAGTTAGGAGTTTACATGACTTACAGATTTGATGATTATAATTTGTACAAAATTATTTCTGAATCCAAACTTTGTTTTACTGCTTCATTGTGTAGATACATTCTTAGTAGGACATGACTTTCAAATATTTTATGTCCTAATTTTGTATAATGATGAAGTTTAACAAAGATCAAATTGCATGGACCCCTAACAAAATGTAGATCCAATGTTTTCCTTATGTGGTTTATTTTAATTTGTGGAAATTAAATTTATTGGTATAATTAGTATCCATTTCAGCATTGTGAATGCCGAAGTATCCAGTATTTATATTTATCAAGTTATAATGCATGACAAGGCTTCAATGAATGAATCAGAGTAAAACTGATGAGATTTTAAGATCAAGAAAAAATATTTATATCAACATGACTCAATGTTAAATCTTAATTGAAAGAATTTCACACAATTGTCAATAGTTGTAGCATATTGATAAAAATATTACCAAGAAAATTAAAAATCATTAAGGAAAACCCTAGGCACTATTCAAAAGGCCACTGTTTAATGATATTTTTTTCTCATTCCAGTTTTAAAACTTCCATTCCTTATATATGCACATGTATTGTTATGTACTTACCATACTTATACACACATGACTTTGGGAACATTCACATGTGATATCTGAAAGAGACAGAACATGAACATAAGTCTTGCTGACATAGTAATAAGATCTTCAGTATGAAATTAGGTTCACATAGGATATAAAATTCCAGTTAATACAAGCAAAATGTAATGAAAAGCAACCAATATACGTATTAAGGGATATAATAAGAAGCTACCAATGAAAGAGTTGTGTGACAATGTTCATAAATTATCATTTCCAGGAACCAATATAACCTATTGGTAGCACAGTAACTCAAGGAGAAATATAGCCATTGCCTTGAAAATTGATAGAAAGGTCTCCAAAAGTGAATAGATCCATATAGGAATCTAGTTTCTTTAATATTTATTAGAGATACAGAGCCTGTACATAATTGGAACAACTCATAAATGTGATTCCATAAAAGATGACTGAGAATTTTTATTTACTGCTATCCCATTGATTATAATTGACAATCTTAATAGATCCTCACCCTATAATTATTTGTAAAAGTGTGTAAATGGTTATGCTGCAATTTATAGTTAGAGTCTGTTAAATCATTTAATACAATAACCTCCTGTGAAATTTATTCCAAAATTCATTATTTCTTAACTTGTTAGAGATATAAGTCATTAGAGCACAGACAAAATGATCAGATTTAGAAATGGAGCTTACACTAAAGTATATCTAGGACAAACCTCTGGAGAGCACAAATTTCCTTAAAACATTTCCTCTCTGCAAGAGAAATTTTCATACATAACTGGACTGATTTTGAAAAAGGTTTAAAAGCACGCAAATGAAAACAATTCAGCACATTGAAATCCACTAATGAATGGGAACTATTATTAAACCTCAGGTGGTCATGTAATGTTTTAAACCTGTATCTCAATCCTCAATTCACAGTTTTCTCGGATTCATTTATTTCATCAATTCATTGAATGTATTCCTTTAAGAAACATGACAATTGGGAAAGATGTTCATCCCTTGGAGAGGATAATTCTCCTCTCACATCTGAAATTGCCTGTAGTTCTTTGTCTATGGTTGGGACCACACAAAAGTTTCTGCCTGCCTTTCATGTTAACATGGCCATTGTTATTGTCATTTTCCCATCTTGGTAATGCATTCATTTATAAAAGAGACCATTTTCAGAGACTTCCTGGTATTCTGGCACTGACAATATTGCCCCTCTTAAACAATGTTCACCGTGCTAGAGATGCAGGAAATGTGGTGGAGAGAGATGGAGATATATCCACACTCACAGGGTCCTTCCTTGACTTTCTTAAGTATTTTACAAGTAAGAATGGTTTTACATGACTAGATGATACATGTCCCCAGAATAATACCACCAAAGTGTATCTCAAACATTCATAATTTTCAGTTCATTCCTGTGGTTTTAGGTCCTTCCAGTCATGTGGTATATTTATATCAAACAAGTCTCCTTACGTAAATTTTGTTTTCTTTTAGACTCCTAAATAAAAATGGAGTTATAATCGAGAAGTTGAAAAGTTGGTTTTCCTAGAAGCACCACCTAGCTTCACATAATTTTTTCACATTATTAGTGTCCACTTAAAGAAAAATTGAAAGGCTTGAAATAGTATAACCTTGAATCTAAGGCATAGCTGAAGGCTAAGGAAAGTGAAGTTCAGTGAATGGCTTATTAATCTGGCTTTTAAATGGATGAATAATATGCTACAACCTCTCTGACATATGGTGGAATTTGCAGCAAGTTTGCCATAATGGTTTCACTTAATAAACACCTGATTAGCATTATTTAACAGGTTTGGAATGCATGGAAACAGTCAAATAGCAACATTCTGCCTAGTTAATTCCTCATTAGCAGACTTACAGTCCCTGTATCTGACAGATTGTATACCAGCATTGACACAAGGTGACCTCTTGCAAGGACCTGTTCATCACCTTCAGTCTGTCATAAATGAAGTCAGTATAAATGTCACAGTAAAAGGAACATCACCAGGGACTTCACCTGATGCCTTAAAGGATATTGTTGTCTAAATATTATTATTACTGACACCATCAAGCTATATGTAGTAACAAAATGAAGACTATAAACAAGAATAAATTTTATATATACTACGTGAAAGTTCTTGATTAATTGTGTTATTATAAAGAATGTCACCCTAAAATAAAGTCAGGAACATTTATTACAGTTATTTTATGTCAACTGTACATGAAATATCTAAACTTCACCTAGAACGGACAATGCAATGACTTTTTGGAAGATCAGACAAAATTTAATATTTTTCACTCTGCGAATGTTCCTAGTTTTGACATATGTACCCTTTACTTCACAGCTTCCTTTTTTTGTAAAGTGAAAAAGCCCTTAAGATATATTTGAAAGAGAAAGTGTAATTAACTATTATAAATATAAGAAAGAGTTCAGGAAATATATTTTGTGAAAAAAAAACTATGCTCATCATAGTACCGAATCCATTAAGTTCCACCCTTTAATGAGGATATTCTTGATTTTCCAAGGAGAACCTCATTTACCACTTACATCGGAGCTTATAAATTATCTCTACTAAAGAACCTTTGTTTGAATCACAAAATCAATTATACAATTGCACAACATTTGTATTCTCTTGCTTGACAAGTAGAAATTGAACTAGTTTCAATTTATCTAAATGAAGCTTTGATTAATGCAATATGCTGTTATGAACATAACAAATTAGATATTTTTCATTGCTTATTTTAAAATCTCTGTGTTAATTTCCAACAAAGAAAAACTAAACAATTATTATCCCTAGGAATTCTACTTAAAATAGAAAAAGAATATTGGTGTCAGGGGTTTACTGCAGTGAGAAAAAAATCATCATATGAGGAAGGCTAATGTTAGTACACAGAAAGGATGAAAAAAATACCATGCTATTTATTGTATGGAAAATATTTTGTATCAAGGAAGATAATGGAAATAACTGTTAATATCATTGTCAACATTTTCTTTAAGACATAGACATACATAAGACTAAAGTTTTAAAAAGTTCCAGAAAATTATTTTGAATTTTCTTATTTATTTTATATGTAGTTTTCAATAATTTTCTCACTTAAATTTTTCAATGTTTTATATTACTTAAATTCATTACAATAATTTTAACTGAGCTTCGAAATTAATAGTTATTCGGCTGCCTTCTTATTCTAAATGTGGATGCAATATTTTATCTAATTTGATATGTTTCAGTTCACTGGTTTTATGGTAGTCATGAAAAATCATAATAAGCAGGATAGACAATCCCAAGATTGTGTGATAATTAGCTGTTAAATATGTGGTAGTTACTGAAGAGTTCTATTCAACTTTTTTTTTATGATAGCCGGAGATAGTCAGGTTTTATTCTTTAGATAGTCCTTCTTATCAAATCTTATGCTTTTAGTGGGAAGGTGGTTGAGACTCCAATTTTAAGCATTGTACGCAGAGTCTTACAGCTAGAAAAATGGACTAATATGAGACTTTTAAATTAATTTCTATGTAAGTGAAAACTAGTAACTATACTACACTTTATTCAAATATACTAAAAGCCATTCCTACAGATTTTCTGTATCTCACTTTGTATTATGGAATGTTATTTTTTTCTTCATTGTTGCTCAATAATTATCTGGTTTTATTTTGGTAGTAGTTCTTCTGTAATTATTCTCTGGCTTGGTTTATATACTCATCAAATATACAGAGTAATTTTCTTAATCATTTTATGTTTGTTTCTCATTCATAATATATAAGCATCTTCCATTGAATCAACATCTTTCTCTGTCATCATTAATTACACATAGTCTCCATTTCCTTTGTTTGCTAACTAATTTCAAGTGATGTGGTCTGTGGCTGTACACTTTTCTTAATAATCTATGATATATCACAACAGGGGCAACTGATCTATAAATGGTCACTTTTTCAAGCAGTGTTTCCTTATATGTCTCTGTCAAATGTCATTTATTAATGTTTCTTATTTTTTGTAATTGTCTAAATGCATTTTATTCATTTTTATTGTCAAAGTCAGGTTTACCTATAACAAAGATTAAAAGACATGAAGTAATTCAAATCCAGTAATATTTTTACACAAAGGATTGTTTTTATTGTTATTTCAATAGTTATTTATTCATTTTTAAATTTCTTATTGCTTTATAACTAATACTGTTCAAAATTTCTACTTCCTCCCCTCCTCTCATTTCCCTCCCACTCCCCCAGTCATCCTCCTCCCTCCCACTCCAGTCCTAAGAGCAGTCAGGGTTCCCTGTCCTGTGGAAAGTCCAAGGCCCTCCCCACTCCATCCAGGCCTAGAAAGGTGTGCATCCAAAAAGACTAGGATCCCCCAAAGCCAGTACATGCAGTAGAAACAAATCCCAGGGCCATTATCAGTGGCTTCTCAGTCAGCCCCTGTAGAAGGAAGCGGCGGGGCTGTGTCCCACCACCCGGCTGCCAGCTAGCTTTACACCTGAAATAATTACACAGAAACTGTATTCTTTTAAAACACTGCCTGGCCCATTATCTGTAGCCTCTTATTGGTTAATTCTCACATCTTCCTTTAACCCATATTTAGTAATCCGTGTAGCACCACGAGGTGTGGCTTACCAGGAGAGATCTTAACCTGCGTCCATCTCAGAGAGGAGAATCATGGTGACTGCCTGAAGCGTCTCCCCTCTCTTTCCCAGAATTCTGTTCTGTCTACTCCACCTACCTAATTTTCTGTCTCTTAAAGGGCCAAGGCAGTTTTCTTTATTAATTAACCAATGAAAGTAACATGGACAGATAACTCTCCTCCATCAAGCCCCCACTGTCAGCCACATTCAGAGAGTCCAGTTTGATTCCATGCTCGTTCAGTCCCAGTCCAGCTGCCTTTGGTCAGCTCCCATTAGATCAGGCACATTGTCTCAGTTGGTAGACAAACCACTTGTGGCCCTGACTTCCTTGCTCATCTTCTCCCTCCTTCTGCTCTTCAGCTGGACCTTGGGAGCTCAGTCTAGTGCTCCGATGTGGGTCTCTGTCTCTATCACCATCCGTCATCAGACGAGGGTTTTATGGTGATATTCTAGATATTCATCAGTGTAACTATGGAACAAGTTCAGGCACCTTCTCCTCTACTGCCCAAGGACCTAGCTGGGATCCCCTCTAGAGCCAAGTCTCTTTCCAACCCTAAAATGGCTCCCTTAATTAAGATATCTTCTTTCCTGCTCCCATATCTGCCCTTCCTCCATCTCAACCATCCCACTCCCCCAAGCTCTCCCCAATCCTTCCCTTCTCTTTTTTCTCTCCCCCTCTTCCCTTCCTCCCTCTCCACCCCCACCCAATCCCATCCATTTTTATCAGGAAATTTTTTATGGAAATCATTTTGTTCCCTTTTACAGAGTTCAAATCAAACTCATATTGATATATAATTTTCTATTTTATACAAGCTAGAGGAGAGCTTCAGACTTCCTTGGTAAATACTAAGCAAATGAAATACATCCTTAGGTCTCTGGCTGTGGGCCCAGGATCTATTCCTGGGGCATGATCTGGCTTTTGGAAGCTCATTCCCCATGGTGGGATGCCATACTCAGACTTGATGCAGTTGAGAGATGCTTGTTCCTACCCCCAACTTAAAGTGCAAGACTCTGTAGATTCCCCATGGGAGGCCTTATCTTTTCTGAGGAGTTATTGGGGATGGGTTGTGGGAAAAGAAGTGAGGAGTAGCAGGAGGATAGGAAAAAGGGGATATGTAAAATGAATTAAAAAGCTAAAATAAAAAAGAAATACATACCTAAATATTATAAAAAAACAAGAGAAACAATTACTTTATAAGGCAAAACATAAAAATAAAATGAAATGTTTTTTTAAATAAAATGCAAGAAAAAATCTGGACTTATGTGTTTTACTAATCTTTATAAAATATAACCATGATAAAATGATTGCAATGTAAAAAACTTCTATACAAATCAACATTCTAAAAGTAGCAGGTTGGTTTGGGTCATTATTTAGAGATTATAGCAGTTTTCTTTCAGCTGAAATAGAATATTAACCAAAATTATCTTGGGAAGGAAGGGTTTGTTTCACAATCCAAGCTCTTGTCCATCTGCCAAGGAAGCCAGTGCAGCAAAGCAGGCAGTAACCAGAACTGAAACCAATGGAGGAAAGTTGCTGTCTGAATTGCTACCCCTATCTTGCTCAGTTACATTCTCATATTTTCCCGCTAGCCCCTACCTTCTCAGGGGATGCTCAGCTACCTGCTCACCTCCAAGGCTCTGACCGCACCACACTGTGCCAAGCATCCCTCAGCATCTCTCTATGATGCCCTCCAGCCTGTGGTTCCACTGCAACTGAAACTATGGCCTCTCCTGGTCTTTCTTCAGGAAAGCTACAACTTGCGGCAGAGTGCCAGTTCCCAGTTCTTCTCCTTGAACATTTCATACCTGCAAAACCAGCATGTAGTGATGAGCTGCGGGCCACTTCCCACTGCCCTGCTCCCAGCTGCCTGGCTAGCTTATACCCCGAAATAACAACACACAAACTGTATTTATTTAAACACTGCCTGGCCCATTAGTTCCGGCCTCTTACTCACATCTTGATTAAACCATATCTAATAATCTGTGTAGCACCACTAAATGGTGCCTTACCCCAGGAAGATTCTAGCGAACGTCCATCTTGGGCCAGAGCTTCATTGCGTCTCACCCAGAGAGCAGAGGCATGGCAATTTATTAACTTCCCTTCCCAGCATTCTGTTCTGTCTACTCCGCCCACCTAAGGGCTGGCCAATCAAATGGGCCAGGCAGTTTCCTTATTAACCAATGAAATCAACTCAAACAGAAGACCCTCCCACATCGCCAGCAAAATGTGCAAGATTCTTCGAAGTGATTTTTATAAGTTCTACTCACAGTTATGAGCCTGCAGCCTTGAATCTTCTGGACCATAACATCTATGTTCTGACCCTTAGAAAGCACTTTCTAGCACATTTTCCTTCAATGATGTTTGTTTTTATTAACCACGCCCAATTTCTCAGCTCCAACTGACTATAATCCGTTGTTCCAGTAAAGCACAGAAACTGCCACTATCACAAATGCGTTACTCAACTATACCATAGGAAACAACCCTGATGAGTCTGACGTTTCACAAGTCTTGCCTCCTTCATTTCACTTCTCTTTAACATTCTTATCTTCCTGCCCATTAAGCTCCCAGTACGCTATGCCTTTTCCATCTGACTGTTCCAGTACTTACAAAAAAAATCTCCTCTAAGTCAGGCCGTTGCTGGTGCACAACTTTAACCCCAACACTCGGGAAGCAGCGGCAGGCAGGAAAGCCGAGGCAGGCAGATCTCTGGGAGCTGTTACAAAATTGTTGTAAGTAAGCATTAGTACATTATTTTGAGAGGAATGGCTTAGTCATTTCTCTAGTACATGTGGTTTATTTACTATTTCAACGCCAGAACTGTCATTTACATTAGTTTGTTTTGGAAATTTGTGTGAGTTTGTTCAAGAAATCCACACACAGTATGTATAAGATTGTTTTTTTTTATATATCTCCTCTGCCCTTAAACTTGGAAGGCTACAGTTGATGACAAGAGAACTTCTAGAGGTGGAGATGTAGCTCAGATAGTAGACAGCCTACTATGGAGTGCTGACTTCAATTCCAGTGTACTTCTTACACCAGGCATGTTAACACACGATCCTAAAAGTAGGAAAATAGTTGGAAGAGAATTAGATTCAATGTCATCCTCAGGACCAGGAAGGTTGTAAATGACTTTGAGTTATGAGATCTAGTCTGAAAAATTAAAAGAAAAACAATTGTACTTAGCACTTCTGTATAAGCACACAGTAATTATCAGTTTTTACTCAAATTTACTCTTTCACTCTTCACTAAAGAATAACGACACAGTTATGACCCTGTTTTCATACTGACTTGCTCTGTGTATGCTGCAGTAACATTCTTTCATTATCTCTAAAAAATCTTTCTTATGCTTATCTAGCAAACAAGGAATTTGTCTAGTACCTCAGAGATTTTTTAGTGTCTCTTTGTCCAATATTGTCTTTCTCACGTTTCTTTCATTTCATTTGTACCATTAAATACTACATTGTATAATTACGTTGAAGGGTATATTAGTTAACTATTATGTGATGATGTATTTTCCATGTAATTTACTAATCAGAGGTTTACTTTAAGTGTATACTTCCCGTAGGAACTTAGTTGTAATGGAATCAATTTATGAAATTAGAAGCATTGCAACATTTGTGTCTATAGTACATGCCTCCTCAACACATAAGTTAAATACTTACAAGATTGACATTTGCTAAGAACCGTTATGGGACTTCAGTAGTATGCCAGAGAAAAACTTTACAGAACATTTCTGAAGTTTGGATGACTCTAGCATTTTTAAATTGCCTAGTTCAAAGTTTTTGGCACAGATGCATGTGGGAAGATCTTGAAGAAATGTTGAACTATTCCAGAATGCTATGATTGTCAGTATAGACACATAGGCCGAGCCATTTATAGCAGGTTGTACAGAATGCAGCTTGAGTATTAAGAAATATTATCCATTTCTAACTCATTACTAAAATACTACTTAAACTTACATATGTGATGGATGGCAAGCAACCAGGTATTCACATCTCATTAGAAAGGTTTTGCTTTGTGCTAAAATGGACTCTATTTATCTGTCAGAGCAATCAGTCTCTGCATTTTTCTTTGTGTCTGTCACTGTACTACCTAAGCACTTAGCAAAGATATTAAATTAGCCAAAAAGTGTGGAGTGGGATGTTTTCCTTGTCTTTACTACATTTATCTAAGCCAACCTGAAGCTAAGCAGACTGTGACTAATATTGGAAGTCTTATTCTTATCGCAGACAAAGTTGTTTTCATTCTTGTTATTATTAATTGGTTGAATGCCAACAATATATCCACTACAGGACATAATTGCACAATATGTTCTTTCTCTGAGATCCTAGGGAGGGATCAACTGCTTTCTTCTACTAACACTGATGCCTAAGTGATGAATATCTCTTCATAACCCAGTTTTGTCTGCTGCCTCCTTTTCTATCTACTTCCTATACCAGTTTTAGACTTGTGAAGATTCATTAATTCTTTAAGTAATTTAATTTAATTTAATTAATTCTTTAATTCAGAAGTCATTCTTTACAAAGCATATGTTCAAAGTTGCTTTTGTAAAATACTGATATACATAAAACAAATATATGCATACATATAACTTCTTTGATGGTAATATGTAATACATACTCATAGCTTTTGTTGACATCACTGGGAGCATTAATATAGAGATACTAGTAACTTAAATTTTTGACATAATGTGCTGTAATCATTTAAATATTAAATATATTTAGATAGATTATAAACAAATTATATCAGAAATATTCCACATGTTATAAAATATATGTAGTCATTATTAGAATATTGTTCTTCTAAGGAAGAAAATTTTTTAATATTTCAGATACATATTACTTCTGCTTAATTTGGGTTTAATTTTGTACTTAATGTTTTGATATTCTTTTCTCTTTTTAAAGTGTTCTAAATCTTTAAGCAATGAGTTTATTATATCTAAGATAAAGTTATATTGTTCACTTGTATCCAAATTAAATAAAATAAATAAGTTAAATTTTATTTGTTTATAATTAACATAAAATAGGGTAAATAGTTTTATGCAATTATAACTGGCCTTGACTATCAGTAAATAAAGTGTAATTTCATTTTAAACCTTCAGTTTAACCAATTAGTATTTCACTGGACTGTTTCACTAGAGACTGATTGGTAAGCCCAACAAGTTTAAAACTAGGCAGTTTGAAGTATACACAGTTATGGAAATAAAAAGCAGATAAATGATGAGCATAGCAACTATTCTGATTATTATAGAAATTACACTTTAGGACATATTAATCCATAATATAATTATTTTTATATAAATTTTATTTTAGTACAAGATGGGACTTAAAACAGCCTGTAAGGAATTAAAGTGCCTAGAGACACCTTAATTACATATTAAACAGTTTATAAAATCTCTAATTGCATGTGAAGAAGATCTGAATGGACCCGGGCGGTGGTGGCGCACGCCTATAATCCCAGCACTCGGGAGGCAGAGGCAGGTGGATCTCTGTGAGTTCGAGACCAGCCTGGTCTACAAGAGCTAGCTCCAGGACAGGCTCTAAAGCTGCAGAGAAACCCTGTCTCGAAAAACCAAAAAAAAAAAAAAAAAAAAAAAAAAAAAAAAAAAAAAATCTGACTGGAATAAGAATGAAAGGTGAGGCAAATAAAGAAATTGTTCCAAGATATTTCCCTAATATTGATAAATAAATACATAAAAGAACATGTATTGTGTGCCAGAACATAGTATGAAAATTATAAAGTATGATACAACTGCAGGAGAAAATAGATCACAAATTGCACAAGAATGAACCTCATTCATGTCAACAGGGCAAAGAAGAGGAAATGCAAAGTAATAATATTTATAATTTTCTAGAAAAGTGATAAAATTGATCCATATGTTAAATTTCCAGAAAATATTTCAATGTGTTACAATTTCCATCAAGAAGAATAAAATACATGTAAAGCACATTTAAAATTGGCAAGAAAATTATTTTTCATAAAGATAAACATAGAGAAGACATAATGTAAATCTGTTCATGAATCATATTCCCCTCATGATTCAATATTTTTACAAAATTTTGAACTACAGGATCATATAAATGTAAGAGTTTGTTATTATTATTTTTTTACTGTTTTGTTACTTGTCAGACATTTCCACTTTATTTCTTATCTCTAGCCTAAGTATACTATTGTATAAAAGGATATGGTTTATATTTATAGTTCTATTAGTGTTGCTTCTATATTTTTTAATTTTTTAAATACTCTATTGGCAAATGGGAAAACAAAGACACAGAAGTATTAGACTAATGTTAAGTGCTTAAAATTCTGGTCCATAAATGTTTAATGCTTAAAAACATTAGACATTCCTCCTATGCATGTAACATTCTGGGCAGATGTAGAGGTCAA
Organism: Arvicola amphibius; assembly: GCF_903992535.2. NCBI lineage: Eukaryota > Metazoa > Chordata > Mammalia > Rodentia > Cricetidae > Arvicola > Arvicola amphibius. The sequence goes on from NC_052059.1 coordinate 22,393,588, forward strand.
AATAAAGGTTCTCCCTCACAAAATTATGCAGAAACACATGGTAAGAGATGCACTGCCATTTCTAATTATAACTTCCAGCTCACAATTTTCTTCTAAGAGTGAGTTTCTTGTCACAAACAGAGTTTGGAAGAGAGTACAGGAAACTGTGGAGGGCTGCACATAACTTCCTTTCTTGTTCTCTAAGGCAGGAATCACTCATATCTGTACAGTACCACAACTACAGCTGTAAATTAGTGTAGAGCTGTTACCCAGCTAACAGATCAATGCACATTTGGTGATAACAGCTCTTGTCTGTCAAAGGTTGTTATGGTCATTGACTAATCATTGTGCAAACAAAAGAAGTTATTCACTCTCTTAGAAAAGCAAAGTTCTTAACCATGGTCTCAGCTTGCTATGCTCTGCTGTAACAAGATACTACCGATGAAGTAATGAATATATTTCTAAGTATAAAGATTTATAAAAAAATACACAAGCACAATATATATTTTATAAACAATGGCAGTCTCTCTGTGTGTGTGCATGTGTGTACTCAGATGCACATGGGTTATAATCATGTGGATAGAACCAGAAGATGCCATAGTTTGCCTTTCTCAATAATGCAATTAATTTTTTATTAAACCTGTAGTTCAGTTAGATAGCTTCAAGCTACCTCAGAAGTCATTTTGTCACTGCCTCTCCAGCACTGCTCAAAACAGACTTTTTTTTTTCTCATGGTTTATTTTTTTTTTATATTTAAAAATTTCCATCTCCTTCCCTCCTCCTCCCCCCTCCCTCCCCTCCTTCTACCTCTTCCCTCCCCTCCTTCTCCCCCTTCCCTCCCCTCCCCTCCACCCATACCTCCCCTCCCTCCCTCTCAAGGCCAAGGAGCCATCAGGGTTCCCCACTCTATGCTAAGACCAAGGTCCTCCCAACTCCCCCCAGGTCCAGGAAGGTGATCAACCAAGCTGAGAAGGCTCCCACAGAGCCCGTCCATGCAGAGGAATCAGAGCCCAGAGCCATTGTCCTTTGCTTCTCAGTCAGCCCCCGCTGTTGGCCACATTCAGAGAGACGGGTTTGGTCGCCAAGGGAAGATGGGGAGAGAAAAGTGTGAAGGGGAGAACGGGGGGAGCTCGGAGGAATGGGGTGCTTGGGATATAGGAAGGGTGGATATGGGAACAGGGAAGCATATATCTTAATTTAAGGAGCTACCTGAGGGTTGTCAAGAGACTTGACCCTAGAGGGGTTCCCAGGTTTCCAGGGAGACGCCCCCAGTTAGTTCCTTGGGCAGCTGAGGAGAGGGAGCCTGAAAAGGCCAGTTCCTATAGCCATACTGATGAATTTCTTGCATATCACCATAGAACCTCCACCTGACGATAGATGAAGAAAATGACAGAGCCCCACATTGGAGCACCGGACTGAGCTCCCAAGGTCCTGATGAGGAGCAGAAGGAGAGAGAACATGAGAAAGAAAGTCAGGACCATGAGGGAACCTCCAGCTGGTGACAGATGGGGAAGATGACTGAGCCCCACATTGGAGCACTGGACTGAGCTCCCAAGGTCCTGATGAGGAGCAGAAGGAGCGAGAACATGAGGGAGAAAGTCAGGAACAAGAGGGGTGCGTTCACTCATGGAGACGGTGGGACAGAACTAATGGGAGATCACCAACTCCAGTTGGACTGGGACTGATGGATCATGCGACAAAACAGACTTTTTTAAAAGATTATTGCTGAGAGTCTTAACTGAAGTCTTCATGATTTTGCAACAAGAATTTTACTGAGTACTCCTTTCCCCCAACCATTTTATTTATATATAATATAAAATTATCTAAAGTTTTACGGTATTTATCTAAATTATTACAATATCATTACCTCTTCTAAATTTGAGATTCGAATGTTGTAGAAGTTCTCTACTCTTTTTCATCTTATAGAACTGTCTACTGTAGGAGGAGTGCCGGCTGGTTAGTCCTGGCTGTCCGGCTAGCTTAACCCCGAAATAATCACACAGAAACTGTAATAATTAAGTCACTGCTTGGCCCTTTAGCTCTAGCTTCCTATTGGCTAATCTCTTATATATTGATTTAATCTATTTCTATTAATCTGTATATCACCACGAGGTCATGGCCTACCAGCAAAGATTCATCATGTCTATCTCCAGTGGCAGATCCATGGCATTCCCCTGACTCTGCCTTCTTTCTCCCAGTCTTCTCCACCTACCTATGTTCTGCCTTATCAATGGGCCAAGGCAGTTTCTTTATTCATTAAGGGAAATAACCACACACAGGGGGGACTCCCACATCAGTCTATACTTCTTTTCAGTTTCTCTTTCTTGAAAGTATAGTACTAAAAACTCAACTTGTGAAAACAAATCCATAGTATCATCCTCATGCTTCTAATGCTCTTATAAAACAACAATGTTGGTAATGACATCTTTTCTTTCTCTGTATTTGTTGACAACAGTCTTATGAACTCTTTTAATGGAGAACAGCATCCCTTGCTTTCTGTCACCAACCATTCAAGACATAAATACTCACCCTTAGTCCAGGATTGTCTTAATGAAATACTAAAGTTTCTATTCAAGAAAATAAGAAAAGCTATCCTTGCAAGATGTAGCTGGAATGAATACACACACACACACACACACACACACACACACACACACACACACACATATATACAGATGAAATACAGGGGCTTTATTTCTTTCATATATAATAGATAGTTTGGAGAGAAAAAAGTTAAAGGACATCATTATTCTATTGTATGTTGTCAGCTGAGGGTTCAGAAAAGCATATGCTAACTTCTGCATTATTTCTTTCTTTTATATTATGTTTTTAATCTCTGCTGTCTGCAAATAGCATGAAAACCACACAGGGAAGACATCGGTGGTCCAGGCCCAGAGTCAGCATATCTTGTTCCTCATGTTTCATTACCAATTGAAGTAGGTCCTAGCCACATGGTAAGACTTAACCTCCATTATTTTTGGAAAATAGTATTCAGCTGTGTTCCTAAAAGATTTTGAGATCTGTCTAATAATTATCTAGATATCTAAAAAATTTAGTAAATTAGAATTCAAGATTTATTATCCAAATTTACATCATAATTATTTGTTTAAAATAAAATTCAAAAAATCAAAGAAATGCATTTATTTTCTAATAGGTCACTGAGGAAATTAAATTTAGTAATTTGTAAAAATTATTAATTTGCTGTTTTGTAAATGTAGTAGCAAGTTCAATCACTTTCTTCAACTTTCTATGAATCAGAAATCAACAAATTATTGTTTGATATATTTAAGAAGCTTCTAAATCCACGGGATTATAAACCTGCCATTCAACGAAGTAATTGAAAGTTAAATCACTCATTCCAAATTTCTGTTTGACTATTATCATTAAATGTGAACACTCCCACTTTTTGTGTGAAGGAACATCTTTCTGACTCACTCCTAATAAGTAAACTGAAGAAATAGTTTCCCATAAATAACTTCCTGTGTTAAATTAGTTAAATAGACTGATATTTTAATTCAGATTATTAATTAAAAGCCTTTAGTATAGCTATGATTTCATACTATATTGGTAGACAATATTCCTTGACAAATTACACTTTTAGCTCCATTAAAAATGCTTTTGCAGGTCTGGAAAGACTGGGAAAAAACACTGTTGATCATGTAGAAACTTTATTCCTAGCACCCTTATGTCATCTCATACCAGTTATAACTCAATATCCAGGGACTTTGTTACCCTCTGACCTCTATCGGCACCAGGCACACATATTGTGCACACACACATATAGGCAAAACACTCATGCACATAAAATTAAATAAATAAATCTAAAACATTACGTTGAAAACTTAAGAAAGTACCATTTATTTTCAGATGCTCAAAAATGGGCTTTTTAGAGTGCCATTTTTTTCTGTTGAGAAGATCAATAGTCTTTATTATACACAATAAGCATAATCTGATGCCATTTCCCAGATCAATAAAATTTCTTCTTCCTTCATGAGGTTCAAGTGCCTTAGAGACAATATAGCTATTTGAATACTAATTCTGCCACTGAATCTTATGTCTTTATTGACTCTTAATAAGCACTACATCTTAACTGAACAGTATCTTTTCTTCCGTAGATCTCATTTGGGAAAGATAATAGTATATAAATTAAATATTTATTTTGCTTTCTTTATTTCAATACATGACAAATTTAAGAATATTACATATAAAGTTAATTCCAGAGTTCAACAGAATTTGATAATTAAATAATGTTACTAGGATGCTTGAATACTCAACAAATTTCGAACAGCTCTCATGGCTACCATCACAAGCATCTCATCATTTGCTCACTACATGCTCTTCCTATTGCTATTGCTATTGCTGACTTTTCCTCTGAAAAATTTCATTACAAGTTCATGTCCCTTAGATACCATCCTCTGTGGGTTTTGTGCTTTCATGATTTGCATTTGGAAAAAACATTTGCATGTCAGGATAGGGCAGAATAGGGTGACTTTGACATATTCATGCTGTGTTTACTCTGACTTTGTTCTGCTAACTTGTTTTACACTAAGAGCCCACAGTACAGAAACTTAATTAACTTAATTAATAGGTTATTTTGTATCTACTTGCCACATATCTCTGATCACTCTGTGTTGTACAGCAGTTTCCTCCAAGAGAAACATATTAAGATATAGCATGTGAAACAAAATAAGACAACATGGTATTTTAAAACAAGATGTTTACAAGGAGGTGTCACTGAGACTGGCAGACCAAATTTACTAGGGTCCTCATTTCCCAAGAGTATATGAAAAATAAAAATGCAGAATCATGATCAGATCAGTCAAAAAATCTGGAAGAAGCAGGTAACAGCCAAACTTAATAGAAGAAATGAAATAACCCCAGCCACATTGTCTAAAAGAATCTCAGAGCAGCTGAACAACCTGGAGAGGAGACTCACAACCTTTGAGTGACAGGCAGTTTGTGAAGCATAGCTCAGGTTTCCAGGGTTTGTGAGTTGTCACTAATGCTGGTGTGGGCTCTAGAGATGTAGCTGCTCCTGTGTTAGCTCTGCTTCTGTAAGTACCTCCTCACCCATATTCCTGTATCCACGATACACATGAAACTCATTGGCTCACCAAGTGATACAATGGTACAAAGGGTATTATGGTATGTTGTAGAGCTTCGGACAAGGGGGCGGGAGGTTAAAATACACAGACACACACAGACTGAGAGACAGCGACATGGGTCATCCTTGAATTCCCCAAGAATGCCCCCTTTATTGTGTTCAGGGGCAGATTATATAGAGATAGTCACGCCCCAGCCAAACTCACCAGAAACCACTCTCCTGTTATCAGGAACTCTTGAAGGTCTGGTGCTCAGAGCAGCTGTAGGCACTCAGATCAGGGGATTACAAGAAATTCAGGATCTGGAGTTTCACTGCTCCCAACACTAAGTGAGGCTTTAGAATACTTGTTTCTATTACATGTAAAATTTGAAAGACACACTTGCCATCATCATTTGAATCCAAGTCCGTACAAACTGTGTATTTAGAGATAATTGTTCCTATCATTGCTTTACTAAGGCATTTTCTTACAAGAATTAGAAACATCATATGCATACTATTTCATTGGCCTTCTTGTTGCCCCTAAAAATTATCTGTTTTTAGTCCCTTTGAATCTTCACAGACTCTTTAGAAGTGTTGTGCGGTAACATGACAAATTGTTATAGGTTTTATTGATGTTTCATAAGTGAATGCTTTGCAGAGTTACAGTTCATGATACTGTTATCTAACTACTTGTATGAGTGGCTACTAACAGATGTTATACAAAACAAAATTTTAAAGCCTTCATTTTTATTGCCAAACAAAAAAGGAGGTTTTGCTAATACCTGCTTTGTGTTATCACCTTGAGGACACTATTGTGCAAATAATTCAAGTCTTAGAAAAAAAAAAACCTTTCAAAAAAGATTCTTTTCACTTCAATATTGAAAGATTTTTTTCCAAGATTTTAACATTGTGCAGCAACAGTCAAGTTCCTCTTTATAATTAAAATAACACAAATGTCCTCATGAACTATAACTTCTCTGAGATTTATGAACACTATTTTACAAATCGTCTTCTTTATAAATAGACAATTTTTTTTTTTCTAATTAGGGGCTTCCACACTAAAGGCATTTTTTTCTGCCTTATGGTCTCTTAAGAATAGTAAGTCTAAACTTTGTGTGTGTGTGTTTCTTTTTTTTTTATTTAAAAAGTTTCCATCTCCTCCCCTCTTCCTCCCCCTTCCCTCCCCTCCCCTCCCCCCATACCCTCCCTCCCTCCCTCCCTTTTCAGGCCAAGGAGCCATCGGGGTTCCCTACTCTATGTTAAGACCAAGGTCCTCCCAACTCCCCCCAGGACCAGGAAGGTGATCAACCAAGCTGAGAAGGCTCCCACAGAGCCTGTCCATGCAGAAGAGTCAAAGATCAGCGCCTTTGTCCTTGGCTTCTCTGTCAGCCTCCACTGTCAGCCACATTCAGAGAGTCTGGTTTGGTCTCATGTTCCGTCAGTCCCAATCCAACTGGAGTTGGTGATCTTCCGTTAGTTCTGTCCCACCGTTCCTGACTTTCTTTCTCATGTTCTCTCTCCTTCTGCTCCTCATCAGGACCTTGGGAGCTCAGTCCGGTGCTCCAATGTGGGGCTCAATCATTTTCTTCATCTATCGCCAGGTGGAAGTTCAGTCCAGATGGAACTTCAGGGCACAGGATCAGGGATTCCAGGCAGCCCAGGGCTGCTGCCCAGACAAAAGGGCCAAGGTGGGGGCAGGGCGGGATGGAATATCACACGGCGAACCTGGCAACACAATCTGAAGGAGCCCGCACCCCTCCGCAGGAATCTTCAGACCTGCCTGGAGGCCAGAATCTGACCCCTTTGGGTGGATGGCCTTAGTAGAGGAGCAGGACACCTGAAAACACTAGGGAAGGCTTGGGAGAGGCAGGGACTTGAGAAACAAAGACAAGCCTGCCGGCAAAATTATTTTTAAAAGAAAGCCATAAACATGTATTGGAAATTCTAGGTAAAGATATTTTACATCACCAGTATATTAAGATTACAATTTCAGTGGTCTTCATTGTCTATATGTAAATATAGTACAAGGGCACCAAAATTATCTAACTGTTCCAAACATAGTTATAGTTTTTTTTAAGAATTATTCAAATAATGATAAAATAAGCGAATTGTATGGTATCAAATACATTATTATTAATATAGGTCTGAATTGTAAGAAGACCCGAATGATTCAGGAATAAAAATCTCAGTACCTACTCTTCTTAATACAGGAACATACAAGATAATTTATATGTGACTAGAAGGTAGAAGAGTGAACAGAAAGATACTATAAATTGTGTCATTTCCCCTCCTCAAACTGAAATAAATCAGTTGCTTTCATAAATATCACTCCAAGCCTCTATATGAATGATTTTGTTATTATACTAAAATTAAATTTAAGTTTTAAACTAAAACTTTTCCTGTGAGTCCATGGTCATCCATCTTGAACTCAAATCATGTAGGAAGACATAGGTAGAAGTATATTAAATCTGACAAATGACCTCCCATGTGCAAAGGAGGAAATAAAGATTCATTCTCTGTGTTTGTGAGATCATTTTGATGAAGGGAAGGCTAATTGAGGATGGCATACATTCTAAATCTAATTCAAATCAGCATTTTTGCATGAGGACTCATCACATTTCCAATGGTACATGATACCACGAAACAGCTTAGTAAAGACATTCAGAATTTGATACTTGGAATTCTTTTAATGCTTCATCAGAACTGACATTTTTAGTGGTAATGACTTTCCAATCTCAGTATTAGTCAAGCTCCATATCTGTGGAATTTTATACTTTTTATTAAAGAAGAAAATCTGTTCTTTATCAAAATTAAGTCTTATGTTGAAGCGAAAATTGCAACTTATATGTGATTATGCTCAGGGAAGGTGACGAAAATGCCAACACAGTGTTTCTTACTGTAAATGTAAATCACCTTGAAATGATTAAAAATGTTCAATTATGAAGGATTTGTTGTGTGACATTAAAAAATAATCATATTCTAAGACCAAGCAACTCTTTCTTCTTGAAATGCTCCAAAATCAGCATTGTTATCTTATTAACATATATTTACCATGCCAACTCTTTAAAAAGACAAGTTCATCTATTATCTAGTAGGTATTTTTGTTAATTCCACAAATTTCATGGTATGAATATTGTTTGTTAAAAGTCAGGCTCTCAGTGCATGTGACTGTATTTATCCTATGGAAACTCCCAACATATTAATCAATAACTTAGAAAACCCAGAATTGAAAAAAATCTTCATAACTCTTATCTTAAAGATTGTATGAGATATGCACTGAAATTTGGAAACAAACATTTCCATGTAAATAAATAGTTGTGAACATGAAATATACACTAATCCTCAGTGTGAGCCATGAATGAATTTTGATCATGGCTATCTAGAGTTATCCCAAAGGTAAAACAAAACACCATGTACAGCCATGGAGTTTTGCTTTGAAGAATATTTTTACAAATAGATATATTTATGAAAAATCCAGGTATATTTACAACATTTAGACTTTCATAATAAATAATAAAGCTAAAGTTTGAACAAAAAATATTGTGGTGCTCATTCTAAATATATATATATATATATATAGACACTCTAAATATATATATATATATAGATAGATGATAGATAGATAGATAGATGATAGATAGATAGATAGATAGATAGATAGATAGATAGAGATATTTCCACGTAAAAGTTTTATATATATATATATATATACACACACGTATATGGTATTAAAGTTTATAATAAATATTTTTGGCACATTGCATTCTTTGGGTTTATTACTTTCGAACATATTCCCAAACAATTCTTCATTCTACCACAGAGAAAGTTGCTCAAAAAGGTTCTCTGTTGCTCTATTCATAACAGCCAGAAATTGGAAAGAACCTTGACGTCCTTCAACAGAGGACTGAATAAATAAAGTATTACTCAGTGTTTTAAGGGGGGGCATGAAATTGGATGATAAATGGATAGAACTTGAACTTGAGAAAGTCATCCTGAGTAAAATAGTCTCAGCCGAGAAGGAGAAATGGTATGTAGATATGTGTAGCGAGGAGCTGTTAAGTCAATGATAACCAAGCTGCAAATCACAGAACAACAATGGTTAGGTGTAAAGTAAGGGACAAGAAGAATTAGATTGATTTCCTTAGCAAAGGTAAATAGAATAGATTATTATGAATGGATAGGGAGGTCTTGAACAAGTGATCCATGTAGGGAGATGGTGGAAGATACAGACTAGGGAGGGAATATGGAAAGAGACAGCTAAACTTAAGACTATTTGTAGGATTTATAAAAATACAATACAGTAGAATCTTCCTAAAATATATCCACATATGAAAGTGATATAAATGTAATTGCCAAATAATGGGGGAAAATGAGCCTCAACTCGCCATATGTTGTTCAGACAAAGCTTCCAGTCCCAGGAGAGGGTTCCATCTAATTGAGCTGTGGGCCAAAAGACTCCCATGGGAATACTCAAATAAGACTCGCTGCTTCCAAGTCTATAGGTTGACCTCTTCAAACTGGCAGGAAGGCCCCCTTTTTGAAGACATCACCTATACAACTAATCAAACACAGAGAAGTCAAACTGGTGCCTATATGGTGCCTATGTTGTAACATCTTTGGTTCAAAAAGTTACTCTCTATTTTATCAAAAATAAATGTAAACACCAACCCAGTCACAAAACCTCTGATTAACAAAGGTGTCCTCCCTGTAAAATAGGCTCATTTGAACCAATAAAGTCTGAGACAATATGCACAGCACCTGCATAGGTCAGCACTGGCCTTTTGAGTATCTTTTATGACTTCCAGTTTAGTTTCTTATGAGATATGGTGACACAAACCTTGTGATAATAACCAAATATCTGATTTGACTTAAAATGTACTTCATGAGATGAAACCCATGTCTGACACTGCTTAGTGAACCAAGAAACTGAGGCTATGTACCACAGGACATAGGATAAAACCAAATACTATTGATCTAAAGAGAAAACAAAGCAAAAACATAGCAGTAAAATTACTCTTAATGAATGACATAGATCAGTAAGTACCTGCTTCAGCAACTATCAGAGAAGTTACCTCTGAAGTATTTGGGGATAATATAGAGATATACAGTCAGGTGTTATGCAGAGAATGAGAGGCTTTTTAACAAACACTCAGTCTCAAAGGGAAGACTAGCAAATTCTTCCCCTTTGGGCACAGGGGATACTGCAGAAGAGTAAACAGAAAAAGAAAGGCCAGCTGGACTGTGTCTGATGGAGCATGTGATCAAACGGGACTCTCTGAATGTGGCTTACATGGAGGGCTGACTGAGAAGCCAAGGACAATGGCACTGGGTTTTGATTCTACAGCATGGACTGGCTTTGTGAGAACCTAGTCTGTTTGGATGCTCACCTTCCTAGACCTGGATGGAGTGGGGAGGACCTTGGACTTCCCACAGGGCAGGGAACCCTGACTGCCCTTTGGACTGGAGAGGGAGGGGGAGGCAGAATGGGAGGAGGGGGAGGGAAATGGGAGGAGAGGAGGAGGTGAACATTTGTAATAATAATAATAATAATAATAATAATAATAATAACAACAAAAAGCCATAGGGAGAAGAGGACACAAATAATAAAGGGTCTCCTAATTCAACATGAATAATGCATGTAAAACTCACAAACACTGAAGTAATATGTACAGGGTCTGCATGGGTTTGCATCAGGTCCTCTGCATATATACCATGGTTTCCAGTCTACCTTTGAATGGGATTCCTGAATGTGTGAACCAGTGGGTCTCTGATTCTTATTCCTTCTCATGTGCTCTTTTCTTTCTGTTTGTTTATTTTGTTCAATGTCAATGTCTTGATTTTTGCTTAACGTATTAGACTATATTATACCATACTATATTTATTATATTAGTGTTCCTTAGAAGCCTGTTTGTTTTCTAATGAGAGACAAAAAGAGAGTGGTTATGGATAGGAAGGGAGAGAGGGATAAACTGGGAGGAATAAAAGAAGAGGAAACCATAATACGGATATATTATGTGAGAAAAAATATTTTTTAATAAAAGAAGAAAAATAAAGTGATATTTGTTTTTCTAATATAATGAACATGTATTGTTTTTTAAACAAAATTCTCAGTACTCCCTTTTCTAATAATATGTCTGTTTCTCTATATATCTTTAGCTTATCTTTCTTTTATTTTTCTATTGAAATAGATCTTTTCTCATACAATATACTCTGATTACAGTTTCCTCTTCCCCAACTCCTCCAATATCCTCTCTACCTCCCCTCTCATTGAAATCCACAATCTTTCTTTCTCTCTTGCCAGAAACAATTAGGCATATTATAATAATAGTAACAATAATAATAATAAATGAAACTAGATAAAATAAAAATTAATTGATATGGAACAAAACAAACAAATAGAAGAAAAAGAGCTAACCAATAGCCCTGGCAATAGTATGGGTTGTTTCCGAATTTCTGTGAGGCCTGTTTGGCCAACAACTCAATTAGGTGTAACCACTTTTTCCTAGAACTGGAGGCTGATTCAATTTGGTAATAAGAGATGCCTAATTTTGGCTTCATCACCTCCAGTTTTTAACTCTTCCATTTAGATATCCTTCATACATATACAAATATATACATATGCATACACATACACATACATACATACATACATACATATATATATATATATATACATACATACATACACATACATTTATAAGCTCCTACTGTGCCAGATTTCTATAAAACACCTCCTTTTTTCCTTAGCTGTGTTGTCCCTCCTGGATTTCACTCCCTCGCTCTTCTCTCCCCCCACTTTGTCCCTTCCATTCCAGTCACTCCCCCTTGCCCACACATAACTAACTTTATTTCCACTGATAGAAAGAGCCACCCCTTCCATCAAGTCCCTTACTGCAAGCCTAGATTCTGTGGTTATATGGATCAGAGTCTGCTTGTTGAACACTTAACCTCTGACATCTACATTTAAGCAAATGCAAACTCTTTATGTCTTTTGAGCCTAGGACACCTCCCACAGGCTGATTCTATTCTAGGTCATCATTACATGGTTTTATTCTCGTGACTTCAGATTATATCTTCAAATGTCAATCTGTAATTCTTTTCTGAAATTGGAATAAAAAACAATGACAACCATCAATAGAATCTTATTGCTGGATAGGAGAAAATGTCAGACCTTAAAAGAGTCTAAGTGTTTGTCTTAATTCTTAAAGGACTGTCAGGAATTTGAGGAATTTGATCTGTGTTCCTATGGAAAAAACACTTTTAATTATCTTTTTAAAAATGTCCTGCTGTGGTCTTTTAATTGAAAATATAAGCTGATTACTCCTTCCCATCCCAAAACTCTTCCTAGATCCTCTGCCTTACCCAATCTACATCTTGTCTTGCTCTTTCTCATTGAGGTTATGACACCTAAAAAAGGAAAAGTCAAAATTACAAATAAAGAAAGATAAAACCAAACAGATCTGGATAGAACAAAAGAAGCAAACAAAGAGAGAAAAGAGCCAAAGCAAAAGCACAAAAAAACACATCTAGATGCCAAGACATACATTCACACACAGAAATATCAAAGAGACACAAAATCAAGAAACCATAAGCCTTCCTGAGTAGCTTAAGATTTTATTTAAAATTCCCTCTCTTTCCAAATCTATGTAACCCTCAATAACTGTTCACCCTCTAGCCTCATCTGCATATTCCCATCTAAACACCCTTGACTATCCAGAGATATATTCATCAAGCTATTTAAACTTTTCATATAAGAAGAGTTCAAAAGTTTTGCCTTCATGAGTCCAAATACTGTCCTTTCCAATCAATATTGGCTAATACCTTTATCATTAATTGAATCATTATATACTTATGCACAGAAAGAAAATACTAGGAGTCATGTTTAAGTATCTTCCCCTTCCACCTCTCAATGCATCACATTACCTTTGCCTTGCTTCTTGCTGGATAAGTCTACTGTCTATGTTTCCCATTTCTGAATTTTGCTCACCATTGGTGTAAACTACTGCAACAACTCCTAGGTGCTTTCTTTTCCTTTGACTCACATCCTTTGCCTGTGGGTTTAATTAGTTGAAATCAATTTGATCTTCTGAAAACTCTCTACAAATATATTTTATACATACCAAATACTTAAATCTTTTATTTTTGTTAGCATTTGGAAATACATCTCCAAGTATCTCTTAAGCTTCATGTATGGGCATCTACTCTACCTGTGACACTATACCCTCATTCACTGTCACATTAAATTTGTTTTCCTTATCTGATTCTTTGTGTTTTCTCTTCATTCCTATCATGATATAGCTTCTTGCTGCTACATAAAGTGTTGCCTTTTGCTTTTCCTACCTGATTCTTTTTGCCTTAATCCACTTGTTACCATGACAAAAGCATATGAGACATATATAAAACATATTTTCCAGTTCTGAATGTCAAAGATGAACTTCCCAAAATAGTCAAGATCCAGTAAGAACATGAATGGCTTTGCTTCTTTACAGACATTTTGTTGTTGTTTTACCCAGGGGACAATCTAGTGTCCTCACATGCAAGAGAAAACACTAGGACAAGACAAAGAAATGCATGGTGTCCTGGCCTTGGAAAGGTGACCACAAAAGATACACTCTCTTTATGTAAATACTCTTCTAAGAAGCAATTAATTCACTCATATAAGAAGAAAGCTTAATAAATAATTTCCCCTAAAATATAACATTTTAAAAGCATCTCAGTCTTGAATGGAGTTCTTCACCGACTCTGGCCCACACTATTGTCTTGCCATTAGTTTTTCCTAGGATATCTTTTCAGAAAATTTGTACAGCTCATTTTTTAATGATGTTTGGAGTCCCTATATGAACTGATAGAGTACTTTTGTTCTTTCTTATGGGTCATTTTGTTAAATTTACAGAATTTTCACACAGTCACACACACATACACACAGAAACACACACATTCTATATTCACAGTTTTCAGCTTTGCTAAATATTGTAAATAAATTAATAAATAAAAGTTTAATTCAAGTTCATATGAACTATAAAAATACTAATGTATACACACAAATGTTATCCTCATAATCACATATATACTTTTCAGACTTTTCTGCAAATGCTATTTCTGCCTTTGTCAACTGATTTTTACCTAATTGCAGATAAAAAGCATAAAAAACACAAAACCAAAAATTTTGTGCTGTATCAGCAGTAACCATGCCTATATATCTTCTTCTCTTTGGAACCTGTATAACCCAGGCAAAAAAAAAAAATGTCATCACATTATTTCAAGTACATGAGTTTTTGGAACAAATCTAGAGGAGAATTAATGTGTACAGAATGCTACATTGAGAATTCAGTTTTATTCTTTATAAAAGTATTGGATGAAATTATTGAAGGAATCAAAAGGCAAATACCTAAACAGAATATATAACCCAAGAACTTTGCTTTAAACCTGTTTCTCCAGAGCACAACAAGTTTCCTGATAAACGCAACAAAAGTACTGCATATTTCTGGGCTATATCTTTATAGCTACCTTATGCCAATACAGCATGTAAATGCTACCTTATCACCTCTCCCATCTAATGTATTTACATCTGGAAATGGGAGAAGTAAATGTGATCTGTGAGCCAAATATTCTAAGGGAAATTATCATAATAAGGTGAATCCCAAAAGACTAAAATTAACTGATTTCTTACTCATTGCTGGAATTAAAGATAAAAAGGTTGGGCAGCTATGTTGATGAATTTTATATTTTTTCACAGGACTGAACAGAATAACTAGAAAATAATATTGCTTTTATTGAATTTTTCTGAGCGGCAAAAATACATTTAAAATGACCCATGAGCCTGTCTGAGTCTCAAACCTCTGATTTTCGTGTCTTAAAATGCAGTCTGAGAATTGGCAGTCATTAATATCAGCTTGGAAAACACCACCAATAAATGGCCCAATGTAATATGTATCTTAAGATGCTCCACTTGTAATGATCACATTGTTCTTTTAAGGCTTCATTTATTCTTGACAGAAACAATTATGTGAAGTAATTATATCTAAAGCCAGGCAGTGTGCAGTATTCAATGTGGAAGGTAGAGCATTGTCTGAATGCTGCTTCCAGGCACACTCCTGATAGGGAACAAATGCTTACATCAATAGGAATCGTGCACTTCATAATTTATTCTTTTATTCATGTGTGCTGTTATCATAATAAGTGTCAGGTTAACTATCTTAAACACAAGGATAAAATTATTAGAATAACATCAGTGAGGGAAGCCAACACCGTGGCAGCTCATCAGTATGTCACTGGTAGATCTGGCTATTTTATGGGGCTTTTCCCCCAAGCATAACCAAATGTTGCATAATTGCCTGCACAAAATTCTACCGCAAGTGATGCAGATAACACTGAAAGTTCAAAATACACTAGCTCTTAGAGATGAAGGTTATCTGTTTCACCATATTCTCCAAGTTTAGTAAAATAATCTTTAGAAATAATTTATGAGTGTTTTAGAACAACAAATGAACTCATCATTCAAGGAACTTTTTTTTGGACACAAATTGTTTGCTACTTGGAAACAGTTTCCTTATAGCCTGAAAGGGTTTGCACATTTTCTACAGTTGTACAAATTAGATCCAGCCAAATAGAAATAGAGTCCTTTCTTGTCTTTAAATAATTCCTTATGTGATATAAAATCATTAATTAATTTAAGGCTGGAAAGGAAATATAAAGTTGACAATTCCTTTCTGAATCTGTGGTTTGTTTCTTCTCCATGTGACTTTACTTGATAGAACTATCTATCTACTAAAGAACTGAACAATTCATTGTCAAGAGGACTCTTATTCCTAGGTATACTTTTCAAGAAGTATCAATAATAAGAGCCATGTTATTCTCTAAAAACAACATTGAGGTTCAATTTGTAAAAGTTACTAGATTATTAGAGGACATCAAGCATAACATAAAGGACTGGCCTTAATTAATGCTATATACATTTTCAGGAAACAGAGAACCTGAGATAAAATGGTTCGGAATGATAGACAAAACAAAATGTAATTTTTTTTCTTCTTGCATAGCTTTGGACCAAAGTAAGGTAATTTTCATAAATTTCCTAAAGTTTTGCTCCCTAAGCATTGGTAATGTGATTCTTGTACATTTGTATTGTAAGTTTTCAAACTGAGAATATTGAAGAAATTTTCAAGTTACATTCCAATTAAATTATGGAAAATTAAGTAGTATAAAAACCAAATAATATTTTAATAGAGAAAATTCTGTACACTTGTTAAACATACCTACATAGTAATCCCTTCAAGAGCAATGACCACAAAATAAGTCCTAAATTAATCAATGTCAAAATTGCAGATAAATAACCACACGTCTAGAGAGCAACAAACTCCCAGATAAGACAAATGACCTTCAGAATTAGTTGGATTTAAAAATCTAATAAAAACATGGTTTTCCAGGAAAGTAAAATATTAATGATAGCTAAGAAAACAAAACATAAATAACCTGATTGTTATCACACAATTCAAGAAGAGAGTGGGTGAGCAACACATAAAATGCTACCTGAAATAAAATCACATTCATAAAATAGAGAAGTCTTTTAAGAATTATTAAACATGCTGTTAAAATCAAACTCAGTGGGAGTTGTGATGATTTTTTTTTCTTTTGCTATTTGAGACAGAGATTTTTCTGTGCAATAGCTCTACCTTTACTGGAACTTTGTCTTATAGACCAGTCTAGCTTTGAACTCATAGAGAATCTCCTGACTCTGTCTCCTGAGAGCTGGGGTTCCACCACTGCTCGGAGGTCTTTTGCTTTTACATTATGGATTCCAATTTTGTGTTTTGTACTTTTGTTTTTTCTGTGTATGTGTGTATGTTTTACTTACTTTTGCTTTTTTGGTTAGTTTGCCTGTCTGTTATTAAAAATAGAGAAAAAAATAGGTTGGACATTGAACTTTGAGTAGATGGGGCAACCTGTAAGGATTTGGGGAAGAGGAAATCTAAGTAGAATATTGTGTGGATTCTTTTTAATAAAAGTGAAATAAAGAGCTATTAAAAGATGGGTGACATGTGTTAAAGATCCAAGTCTGATAAACTTCTTTATTATTTTACAGTTATTTTAACATGGATTGTAGCATAGATTCAACAAAATGGAAAAAAATCTCAGGATATTATTGTAAAACATTTAAAAACATGAATAGAAAATTATTGTCCCATAGATTCCAGAAATGATTTTAAGTAAAGGCAATTTGATAAATACAAGATTGAGGAATAAAAATCTGAAACTGTAAAATAAACATAGCTGGAGGCTGGAGAGATGGTTTTGTGAGTATCAGTATTTGCCAGAAGCAGAACTGAATTCTGAGTTCAGAGTCCTAGAGTTTATATTAGCCATGAACAGTAGTGCATGCTTGTACAGCCAGTGCTTCTGTGGCAAGTTTGGATGCAGATACAGAAATACCACCCAGATCTCATTAGCCAGCTCAAAATTGAGTGCATAAGAATGAACAAGAGACCCTGTCTCAAATAAGGCAAAAAGCAAAGGTGGATACTCAAATTTTTCATAGTTACATACTAGCACACATGAATACACATGTATACATCATATATACACACCTCACACACATAGACATATAGGTTACATAAATTTTTGCATAATTATGAAGGAAATATATATATATAATTTGTTTTCTTGACATTTTAACACGAAATACAACCAAGATGACAAATTTAGATATAACTTTGCATACATTTTAACACTTTTTCACATAAAATAGGAAAACCATGTATATACTAGATTGTAAATAGGATATTCTCAATTCATGAATTTTGCAAATACTTGTTTGTTATAAAATTGAAGTCATATATGATTGTAATTCTTTAATTATTATAAACAGCACATTTTCATATTTTTATGCTTAAATGCTTACCTACAAGCTCAGTCTTCAAGCTAAGCTATTTCTTTTGTTTTAGCTATATCAGCGCTTAGGCTTATATCCACATATTTGTGGACTCTTCTTGTTCCCGTTGATTTATTTTATTGTACGAATAGGAAATTCCAATGAATACTTTTAGGGTTTAAAGTTTAAAATATAATTAAACAACTTCTTACATCTTTTCTCTTCACCCCCATGTACGACCCCTAACTCAAATTCATAGCACTACTTCCTTGTCCATTTTTGTTACATATGTGTGTGTTTGTGTGTGTGTCTGTGTGTGTAACTACTGAGTTCCTTTCATGTTGTCTGCCTCTATATGTTACTCTAATTAATTATTAAATAACCATGCTAATTCCATAAGAGCAAAATAAAATGAGTATATTTTCTATGCCCATATTTATTATTAGACTTCAAAAATTTTGAATTCTAGAGAAGGAAACCTGATGGAAGTGCGGGACTGTGGACAGAGCTCTGTGAAGAGATGTAGGAGAGGACTTTAGAAAAAGACCCAGAAGACTTAGGGCTATAATTAATATGCTCATTTATCCTTATTTTCACACTAGTTTACAAGACAATGGATTTGTTACATTTCAACTTTAAATTGACACTATAACTCCTTGGATGGAATTATATTTTAAAATATTTTCAAAAACCAAAACCCATATTTCAACATATATTTGCAGACTCCATAAATGCCCCTCTGAAGTACATCTATGCTGAAGTAGATGTCTTAGATCATCCTGATTTTATGTTTTCCATATCAATAAGTCCATCCGCTTCCCTGGTGACACATGCCAAGTCTCTCTCTTCTGCAGTCGGTCAGGTTTAATAGCCAAGTCCCCTGCATCCTCAAAGTAATGGTTAAATAAATTATAGTTCATGGTTTGGCAATAAATTGATTTTAACTTCATTCACTTTAAGGGGAAGGCAATTTTATCTCATTGATTTTCAAATCTCTTTCTGCTCACCTGTTTATTAAAGATTGCTTTATCTTTCTTTGATTTATTTTTATCTGTAATAAATATTAATTGTTGATAATCAAGGTCTAATGCATTATAAATATTCTACTTGGAAAAATAGATTATTAAAACTTGTTTTTCATTGCATAAAAATATTTCTAACCTGTATACCTTAAATGTTGCTTTCATGGTTGTTGAACTGTTGGTACTAAAAGATTTTGTCATGATTTCAGTAAAATAAGTATTTCATATTAAGTGTGATTCTTAAGTATTCATCTCTTGTGTACAACACAGACAACTTAGTATATAAGATTTTTTTATTGATCAACTTTTTTCTATTCTGTTCTTTATATTTGCCTGTATAGTATACAAGCTTTCCAAATTTCCTCTTTGTTCTTATAACTCCTTTAAAACTCATTTTAGCAAGTTTTCCACTGAATTGCAAATAACAAATATTTGTATTTTGATCCTTATTGTACTTGAGATATATCATTATTAACTATTCTTCTGAGTTTACCTTTTGGAACACTAATAGCCAGTTCCTCAAACATGCTTCATTTTTGCTTTTCTTTGTCTTTTCTAGCTCCTTACATATCGTTGTGTGTTTTTGGAGTCCTTATCGTTTAGTTTCAGATTTGTTGAAGAACCTCACCTTTTCTTCCCACTCTACAAATAACAATTGTGCCTTCATTGCTTTTGAGATAATTATCACCTGTATAAGCTGATGTTAAGAGCTGATGACTCCTCTTTCTGAAGGAACATGAAGAGTGATTCTGAGGCAATTCCATTTACTAATTGTATTTTCCAAAAATACCAAATAGAAAGCTATTATATACATTAAATACTTACCATTTCTTCAACAGTAATGCCAAATCCACAGTAACGTCCAACAATTCAATAAATAAAGCGTTCCCCTAGACCACCATTCATCTTGATATCCTAGCCTGAAACAAAATGAGTTATGAATCTTTCTTTTCCCTCATTCCTCCATCTAGTCTTTCAAATCCTGCCAAATAGATGTTTTAAATTTTCCCTCAGGTCTTTCTGATTCAAAACACAGCGTTGCTTCATGGATTTGTATATGAAGCCTATCAAATCTGACCTAGTCATGATGACTAAGCAGAGCGTCTGTCTTGTCTTGCTCATTATCATGTATTCTCCACCTCCTTCCAAACCCCTCCCCAACTACCCTCACCAGCTCCTCTCCAATCCACTCCTCATTCACTCCTCAGAAAGGGTAAGACCAAGCCTGGCACATAAAGTTGAGGTAGGACCAAGCCCCTACCCACTTCATCTAGGCTGAACAAGGTATCTCTCACATAGGAAATAGGTTCCAAAAGCCAGTTAATGCTCCAGTGATGAATCCTGGCCCTATGAATGATTTTATATATATATATATATATATATATATATATATATATATATATATATATAATTATTGATTATATATATCCTTCCTATCCCACTCTGCTTGAGAGAGGGCAGGGAACCCTGACCTGTGGGAGGTCCAAGGCTCTCCCCCTCTACATCCAGACCTAGGGAGCTGTGCATCCATATAGACTAGGGTCCCAAAAAGATGAATATGGTATGTTCTCACTCATTTGTGGGCTCTAGCCTTATGAATGATTTTAATTGACTCTAATGAACATGTTTTACAACTAAGGAGTGTTTCCTCACCTATAAATTCAAATAATAGCATTCACTTTATCATATACTCTTTAGAGACTATGTAAGGTCTATGACAAAATCTACATATTTCTGTGTTTTAGCAATATTTTATACTTTTAAAGTGTGTCCACTATTCCTGTACTTACATATGAACACTGTATTCAGTTGTCTTTATAAAAGTCTCTTCACCTTGAATATTGTAACTAGTACTAACAAGTAAGGAAATAAGTGGCCATTAGTATCCAATGACGTATGAATGTTATAAGGATAAATGTCTGCTATATGATTAGAACTGATGTATTATCCACAGCAGAGAGTTCATTCACAGAACTGTTGTACTGGTCAAAACTTCATAGTGTGAAAGACACTAAACGCTAAAGGAGAACCTAGAACTTGTGTTTTGCTAATTAGACATAGTGTCAAAATGCCTTCTAAATGCTTGCACTTATATCCATAGAAAAATATTTCTCTAATGTTCGAGCAATGACGCTTTACTTTACCATACATGATATTGAATAAAAAAAACTCATTGATGATCATAGTACTAAGAAAAAGTGATTATTGGGTGCTCTCCCATAACAAGACTTTCATACCATCCTTCCTAAGGCTCAGAGAAACTCCTGTAGTAGAAGCTGAAAAAAAATGTAGACCCAGTTAATAGGGGGAAAAAATAAAGAAACATTTTCTTCTGGAAATGTCACTTCAATCACAACATTGAACTGAAAAAAATAAAACTGTGACTGCTTTTCTGGGACTGCATATGACTAAGTTTGTAAGCGCTGGTCAATGATAGAAGAGGAGAAGTTCCTGAGACCCTACCATTTCCAGGGAAAATAGTAGTTATTTGTGGATATTGGTCAGTGTGAAAATGTCTCCAGCTGACTGTCCTTTGCTGAGCCCACTTCCCTTCAATAATAGGTGGATAGATTCACACCTGTGATCATGTGGACCGACTTGATTGAACTCAAAGAATCATGAAACAAAACAAAAGTATCTGCACATGGGAAAGGAGCTTGCAGAGAGGAATGCAGAAGTCAGTGATGGGGGAAAAGAAGAGAGGGTGGGGACTGAGAGTAATCAATATGACTTTGCAAAGAAAAAGGTTGAACTCAAATGCTCAACATCTTTAATCATCTAGGAAATGCAAGTCAAAATGAACCCGAGAAACCATTTTACACCTGTCAGAATGACTGAGATAAAAAATGCTGAGGACAGCTTGTGTTGTAGAAGATGTAGAGTCAGGGGAACACTCCTGCCAAGCTTGTGGGAGTACAAACTCTTATAGCCACTTTGGAAAGCAGTGTGGAGGTTCCTCAGAAAAAATAGAAATTAATCTACCTCAAATCCAGAGATGCCACTCTTGGGCATATTCCTAAAAGATACAATATCATACTACAAGAACACTTGCTTATCAGGGTTCCTAGCAACAATATTTCTAATAACCAAAATGTGGAAACAACCTAGATTCCCCTCAACTGAAGAATAGAATTTTTAAAAAATAGATTATTTTTAAAAATTTTAAAAATACATATTCACAATGGCATATTACTCACCTGTAAAAAAACAATGACGTCATGAAATTTGCAGACGAATAGATAGAACTAGGTAAAAACATCTTGTGTAAGGTAACCCAGACTCAGAAAGACAAATACAGTATGCACTCATTCAAAAGTGGATATTAGTCATTAAGCAAAGGATAACCAGACTTCAATCCACAGCTCCAGAGATGCTGGGTAACAAGGAAGAACCTAAGAGAGACACATGGCTTGCCCCTGGGAAGGGGAATTAGATGAGATCTCTTGGGTAAATTGGAGGCCAGGTGGGGAGGTTAAAGGGAGGAGATGGGAGATGAGAACATGAGGGAGCAGGGTGGTCAAGGGAGGAGAGATGAGGTGGGAGAGTAATGAAAGAGAGATCTTGATAGAGACAACCATTATGGGGTTAGGGAGAAACCTGATGCTAGGAAAATTCCCAAGAATCCGCAAGGATGACCCCAGCTAAAATTCCCAGCAACAGTGGAAAGAGTGTCCAAACTGGTCTTCCCCTGTAATCAGATTGGAGAACACCCCACTACCATCATAGAGTCTTCATCCAGTAACTGATGGAACCAGATGTAGAGATCCACAACCAACCACCAGGCCGAGCTCCGGGAATCCAATCGAAGAGAGGGAGGAAGGAATATACAAGCAAGAGATGTCATGATCATAATGAAGAAATCTTCAGAGACCAATGAACCAAGCTCGAGGAAACTCAGAAACTCCAGACCAACAACTGTAGAGTCTCCCTGGGATCGAACTAGGCCCTCCATCTGTGGGAGACAATGCTGAAGCTTGGGCTGTCTGCCCCTGGCAGTAGGACCAGGATCTATACTTGGTACACGGTCTACATTGTTAGACTCCATTCACTATTGTGGGATGCCATGCTCACGTTTAGTGCCTGTGGTGTAGGATGACGGCTGGGTCCTGTACCCAATTCAGTAGCCAGCATTGTTGACTCCCCATGGTAGTCCTTACCCATTGAGGGCATTGGATGGTGGGTGAACTGGGAGGAGGCAGGGGTAGCCGAAAGGAGGGGTGGGAGGGAAAATTTTGGTTGGAATGAAATTTAAAAAATAAATAAATAAATACAAAAAAAGGAAAAACGGTGAAATTAACAGAAACTCAGCATAATATGAAGTTAAAATTTTCATTGTTACTATATCACCTTGAACTTAAAAACACATTGTCTGCAGAGATGTTATTATGTTCATGATTTCATGTTGGATTCTGTATACCATCACATTGTAAGATGAAAACTCTCTCCCCTGCCTGGTTCATTTCCAGTGCTCAGTAGGATATATGGAATGAATTTATTTCTTCACTCATGTTTTGTAAACAAATAATGATACCATGCATGGGTGTCTATAGCTCAATAAATAAGTTATTACATTTTAAAAGGCATTAATTGTTGTGAATTATAATCCATTTTGTAGGTATTATCCTGAATGCTCATGGAAACTGAAGAGAATGTGACGTCATTTTAAATGGAATAATTCACTGAAATTATGAAACATCAAATAATGCACACGGTTACATATCTAGATCATTAAAGGAGCTAGTTTAACCAAGGTCAACAGACTTCAAATTTGCATATATATGAATATATCTCACAACCTCTGAAAATAGGCGAAACTTGTTCTCAGAAACCTTAATGAAATTTAGCATTTAGAGCAGCACATAGACGCTGCAGCCTGTTTGTTGTAGTTCAATATTCAGGGGCAGATGAGAAATAAAACTGAAAACATAAACTAAGTTCTGGGTTGCATGGGTGTGAGTACTTGAAGATGACTTTGAGAATACTAAATAAAATATATGTCCTTTAGGGTTCTTTTATTAACTAAGAGATACATACATAGACACAGTTTTCCTTTTGTTTCCTAGGTTTATTTTTACATTCAGTTGGGAAGGAATACTGATAATCTGTCATCATTTCTACCTGAAAATCATCTTTCATATTGTTCTTGATTTTATTGCTTCTGGACTTAACATTTCCTTTATGGATATGTATTCCATTATTTTATTAAGTATTGATGTCATTCTTTCAAGTTATTTTTAACTTTTAAAAATAATCAATAACATTTGTTCTCCACTCTTCCTTGTCTCCCCAGATCCTAAGATTTTTCAAAAATATTTTAAGTGGTTTAGTAAGTAGGTTTGCTAATACTTTTAAAAACCTAGTATATAATCCATCCATCACTTATATTTGCTATGCATGACACCCTTCATGCAAACATCTCAGAATGCTTTCCTGTTATTACTATATAACAGAATATACAATTAAATGGTGAGTTGCGATCAATAAGTCTAGACTCGATTTAAACTTAGCCAACTTTTGTATCAATAAATACAAAAGGGAAGCAGCACTAAAAAGTAAAAGTGAAGGTAAGCACATGGTTATCAGCCAAATTGAAAGAAGCCAGAGATTTGGAAACAGCAAAAATAAAACATAAATGTCTCCTATTACAAACTAACAGTTGAAAAATCATATGAGATGGCTATGCTAAACTTATCAGAGATCCTATCATAAAATGTAAAGTATTTTTGTTCTTTGTTTTCTGGTTTTTTTACCCTTAGTGCATGTAGATTGAACCTGATTGCCTTCTGCAATAACCTCGGGGTCTTTTCTCATTCCAATGGCAAATATGCCATAAAACAGACAAACATCAACAACAATAAGAATCTGATCTTCATATATTCTCTTTTAATAATAAAATATAAGCTTTCAATGACTTCTGTTGGTGATCATAGAATTATAACATTTTCAGGTTTTGAAGAGCAAGTTTAGAGATGCATAAAGAAAGTCTTTGGTAGACACAGGAACTGACTTCTAGCTGTTGAACCTTTATCTGCATAGCTTATTCAAAACAAAAGGATAAACTCCTGAAAAGAACCACTAGGATTGTTTTTTTTTTCCTCAGTCAAATTGATTAACTATCTTTTGCTGACTTATCAAGAGTGAACATTTTCAAATTATAAGTTTGTCAAAAAAAACCCTGTGTAAACAGTTAACTTTTCATATATTAGTTTTTCTTGAAAGCTGTAATGGTGACTTCTTTAGAACGTTTAAAATACACTTTTAAAATAGGATTCATTATTTGCTATAGCTCAGGCATCAACAAGGACAATCATATAGCTATTTTTTTACTGGCCTGAAATGCAAGTGGATGAATTGCACAGGTGCAGGACCTGAAAAACTGGATTTTGGCACATCATCCAGTGGAGAGTCTCGCAGACACTGAGTAATTAGCTATTCTGTTCTACAAGATGTAGTGATACATGGCATGTGTTCTGATAAGAAAATGAAGCAATGTCATTTTTATGAATTCTAAATTATTGTTCTTTCACTCCCCTGCACTTCTTGTGTTCGTTAAGTTTTTCTTGTTAATGTACCTCCATCAGTGTGAATGAGGAGACTGGAAGAATGGCACTAATCCCAAATGTGGCATGTCTCCATTTATATGACCTCATGCTATGCTGTTCCTTAGAACTCTGGCCATAGAGTTGAGGCATATTGAATGGTTTTCTTTATCATATTATCTCTAACTTTGGGAGAAGACATCATGGCAACCATGGGTAACTACTGTAAATCTAGTGTTTAGGGCAGTATATACATAGTAGCACTGACATGAACATTTAACGAATGGATATTTAAGGTTAGTAACCGAAAATATCTTACAGTTGATTCCCAGAAAAGAAGAGTCAACAAATTTAACTATATTGTTGTAGTCAAGTTAGTGTTCTTTTAAAAATACTATATTGAAGGTCTGGTTTTGCTTACTTGTTTTTCATCAGATACTGATCACAGTCTTAATTTTTATTAAAAATACAGGTAGCAAAATTAATTTTTATTAAAAAAGAAAATGAAATGTTAATGCAGATGTATTCATACAACAGAATATATATTCTATTCATCTTGTAAAAAGTCCCAGATTATATAAAATATGGTGTTCAAGTAGAAGAGAGCATGAGAGAAGAATGAATGCTGTCCCAGTTAAGTAGAAATGAATGAGCCTTTAACTGATATGCCAAGAGCTGGACATTATACAAGACTTCTGTCTGAGCCAGTGACTATTAGGGAGATTGGAGTCTAAACTATATAACTCACAAAGATGCTCATCAGTCATTTAAAATATGCATATATTTGAAAATATTTACTCTTGTGTTTGCTGTGTTTAAAAATTCTGTTTCAATCAGGGAAATCTATATATGTTTCTCTTAGGGTTCTTTTTGCTACTTATCTTCTCTAGGTTCATGGACTAAAGGATGGTTCTCCTTTGCTTTATAGCTAGCATCCACTTATAAATGAGTATGTACCATGTTCATCTTTATGGGTCTGGGTTACCTCATCAGGATAGTTTCTTCTAGTTCTATCCATTTGCATGTAAATTTCAAGATTTTGATTTTTTTAACCACTGAAAAGTACTCTGTTGTGTAACTGTATCACATTCTCTTTATCCACTCTTTGATTGAGGGACATCTAGGTTGTTTCCAGGTTCTGGCTATAACAAATAAAGTTGATATGAACATAGTTGAACATATAGGTAGATAGACAAGATCTCCTGAGAAAATTGGGAGTGTGGGGGTCGGGGGAGAAGGGGAGATGGGAGGATAATTTAAATATATGGGATGATAGTGATGGGGGAAGGACAAAGACAGAGAGGAAGAAAAGAGATATCTTGATTGAGGAAGCCATTACAGGGCTAAGTAAGAAACCTGACACTAGAGAAGTTAACAGGAATTCACAGGGATGCCCCCAGCTAAGACCCTAAGTAATAGTGGAGGGAGTACCTAAACTAGCTTTTCCCTTTAGTCAGATTGATGACTATCTTAAACCTCTATGACCATAGAACCTTCATCTAGCAAATAATGGAAAAAGATGAGAAGATCCACAGGGGAGCACTGGGCTGAGCTCCCAAAGTCTAGTTGAAGAGTGACAGGAGTGAGAATATAAGCAATAAGGTCACGACTATGATGTGAACACCCACTGAAAGAGCTTAACAGAGCAAATGGGAGCCCACCAACTACAGCCTGATACCAAGGGAAACAACACAGAACCAAACTAGACTCTCTGAATGTGACTGACACTTGTGTGTGCCACTGGCACGGGCACCAAGATTTACCCTACTGCTTGGAACTCATTCTCCTTGAAGAGATACCTTGCTCAGCCTAGATATAGTGGGGAGGGCCTCAGTCCTGCCTAAAAGCAATGTGCTAGACTTTGTTTACTCACCAAGGGAGTAAAGTCTTACCCTCTCTGAGAAAGGAATGAGGGGTGGGATGGGGGTGAGGAAGGTGAAGGGATCAGGAGGAGGGGAGGTAGTGGGAAGTGATATGATTATGTAAAATGAGAAAAGACATTTATCTTAAAATTAATTAATTAATTAATTTTAAAACAAACCTATTTCAAGTAACATTGTACAGCCTGAACAGTATATGGTTGGCAATATATATATATATATATGCTTATGAATATGCATAAATGCATGAATAACAATAAGTGAATAAAAGAGGCTGTGAATTTCAAGGAGAGAAGGGAGGAATGTATAAGAGGCTTTGGAGGAATACAAGGATAAGGAAATTATTGCAATTATAATATAACCTCAAAAAGAAAAAAAGGGAAAATATAATATTATTCAGAATTATGATTATCGCATTCCTATCAACTTTATATGCTCTTTATTATTAATTTTATAAATTTTCTTATAATTATTTACATTATTTTTATTTTAAACTACTTTCACTTCTCTATCCTAAATGTTTTATTTATGAGTATGTAACTTTTTATAACAATTGTCCAAGCTATATTTGAATCTACTTGTCGTAATATTATAGAATAATCAAACACAACAGAAAACCAACTAAAAATTTAAAGGAGAATTATATCATTGTCATTTTGCAGTTATAATAAATTGTTAATAAGCTATAACAGAATGCACACGTGGACGTATTGCTCATTGCTAGGTAAGGGCTCTAATAAAGCAAAATTAAATAAACTTTTCTTTCACAAGATACTGACTCAGTAGCTTTCTTAAATGATAAACAACATGTACTCTTTAACTTGTTCCTACACATTTTAAGTGATGCAATTTAGTTTCTTTTGTTCGGCATGGTTTTCTATTTTAAAATGTTATTCATGGGGTTATTTATGGGTTCCCATCCATAATCCCCTAGATTTTTCTTTGCCCATTAATGCACAAACTCTTTTTATCTTCATTTCCTTCAGGTCATTTGGATAAGACTTTATCCACATAATTTCAAAGATATATAACTAGCAGTTAGGAAATACAAACAGGGTTTGACACATATAATTTGGTAATGCAGTTAAATATTATGGATTTCATCCTACCCCCATTTTATTTCAAGAACTCCATTACTTGGTGTCAGATTTTGCTTTATTACTTGATTATATGCTTTCTATCATGAAGCTAGACTAATTATTTTTGAAATACTACCATTGGAAGGATAAAAACATAATCATAACCTATTCTCTTTCTCATAAGTGGTGCATTGCTCATGATTCAAACTAGATGAAGTTCAATATTGTTTTTCTATTAGTTAATTCCCTTGTATTCATTTGCCTCTATGTCTGATATTTGCAACAGTGGCAATGAGGAATCACTGAAGTTGAAAGTTAACTAAAGGGTAAGAGTCTATGTAACATTACATTTTGAATTAACTTTATATAATAGGACATTGTGACATTTGTATAAAAGTTCAAAGAGAAATGCAGGCTATGGCTTCATTGAGAATTTATTCTTAAGTCTCTAAGATAGTTCAACAGAGAATTCAGACCTGGAATTCAAAGGGCAGAACAAGACCTATTAAGTAATTCAGTCCATTTTATAAAGCCAAAGGAAAAGGGTATGGAGATGTAATCACTCATTTTCTGAAAGCTGAGATGTAAGAATCAACTTAAGGATGGCTAGGATATTAGTAGCAAATAGAAAGATTCAGTGGCTGTCATAGGTTGAGAGCAATTGTCTGGCTTCTGTGATGAACCTGGGTTACTAAACAAAGTAATGCTTGCTTGCAGAATTCATAACCAACGCCACTGAAACTGAAACACACAATGCAATTTATTTTTTGCATTAAGGTAATATCACACAAAGAACACTGTAATACATTATTTTTCTGTCATTAACTTCCTTCCATAAGTTGATTCAGGCTGAAGATGAACTCCATTATATCATCATTATTTTTTAACAGTAAAAAAGTGACAGGACAAAGAGAAGAGGAAATTTCCGTGAAGTTAATGCCTATCCGAGGCTTGGCTTTATTTGTGCACATGAAAGCTTGCAGTCTTGCAAATGTGGCTTCATTTTAAAAGTAATAAATCACTCAAGAAATACAATTCCACATAAAGGTGAAGGAAAATGTCCAGCAATGTGGACCAGAAGATTCAGAGATTTCTGCACATTTTTAGGAATAGTTCAAATGAAGAAAAATTTAAATAATTTATTTTATCTCCTGTTCTCATTGTAACTGTATACCTGTTGGTATTTTGCCGTCTATGTAAATATAGCCACTGTTCCTCAATTATTTGTAAGCCATGTTCATATAGTAAGCTTTCTAAAGAAGACCTTATCTCCTAGAATTAGCATATTCATTAATATTCACGAAGTAACCACACAAATGACTCCTATGATGTCATCTCAAAGAGTATTTATGCAATGAAAGCGAAGAATACACATATAGCCTTTTAAATGAGCAATGTAGTAACATATATGTGGAAAAAGAGCAGACATATTTGATGGGAATTTAATAATCTATACTTACATTAGAAATATTAAAGCAGCATTCATTTGATTGACTTATATTTTCCTTGTATTTTAGATCAAAATTAACAGTGTACATTAATCATGTAAAATTTTTTTTGAATTTCAGAGGCTGAAATTTTAAGTACATATTGTGACATCTTCAAAAATTCAGAATTAGCAATATATATGTGGTTGATGAAAGCAACTGCTAATAACAAATTGAGCTTAGAATCTCCAGATTTATTTCATTCATTATGTGCTTTCAGAGTAAAATAGCTTTAATTATACAACATCAATAACTCTAAACTAATAAGTAGTTATTATACATATTTTGCTTAAAATTACCTCCCATTTATGTTATCATATTTATTCATTAATAACTGACCACCAATTTCATGGTATCCAAATTAAGAATTGAAATGCACATAAGTAGATTACCAGTAGGTTTCACTAATTTAAATTCGGTCAATTGAGACTTGGAAAAATTTTAATTCTAATGTGTTATAGACTCAATTATTCCTTGTATTTGAAAGTATAAATTTAATTTAATTTTGCTTTGTAGAATAAAATTTAAATTGTAGATACAATATCTTATATTTGGAAATATTGTAACAAAGAGCAATTTTTTAATCTTAGTTTGCTGAAGGGTTCGCATAGAAAAGAAATATAAAAAGAAAAAAGAAAAGAGGTATATCTAAAGTTAACTAAAGATTTATGCAAGTAGAATATTTAAAATATCTAATTTATCACCTAGAAATGTAAGCATACTAATTGGCAAATGCAAATTGATAATATCTTAATTATAGAAATATTTGCAGAGATACTATTTGGAAAATAATTCAGAACATTTTCTATAAATAACAGGGAGTTAACATAATGTCCAATGATAACATATTTATATGGGAGTGCATTGCTAAGTAAGTAAATGATTTAGATAATTATACATAATAATATTTTGGCTTATATTTATGTAAAAACAAAGTAACAGAAATAAGCTGAAAAAAATTGAAAAAATATAAATAATTTTGGGAAAATATTTACTATTTTCTTTATAATGATTTGTAGAGGAAGGAGTTCTTGCCTTCAAAATTTAGAAGCAAGTTTGACATGCACCATTAAGAAAATATGTTTACACTTTTAATTATTCAATTTCTTCATATAAACAATGAACATAATTTAACACTGAAATAATTTGCAGTCTTTTTCCATCCATTAGTTTACTGGTTATGTGTCTTGGTCATCAGGTTAAAAATATTCTCATAATTATACTTAAATAAACTTAAAATTTACAACATAAAACACCCTGGTTAACACGCAGACTCATGGAGATAAAACAACTCATTACCAAATGATGAGTGGGTCAAAGAAGAGATCAAGAACAAAAAAAAGAACTTCCTAAAACTAAATGAAACTGAAACGACAGTGCCTCGGAGACGCACTGACAACTGCCCTACAGGTGACATTTATAGCTCTAAAACACATCAACAGAAAACTATATAGTGATTCCTCAAAAAGTTCAAAGCAGGATTTCATTTGATCTAGCAGTGGCAATGGAGGGATGCTGAGGTGTGGATCTGAAATGCCAGCCACAGGTCCATGATTTAGAAGAGCTGCTGTCTAGCTACTGTTAATGTTGTGGGGGTGTGTAGAATCTGTCAGAAGAAAGACATAGCTGGAAGATATAGGTAGGTAAGGGTAAATTTTGACGATCTCACTTGTCTCTGCTAAGACTCTGACCCTGCCTTCTCTCTCAGCTACCAACTCACAAGGTCCACCTGATCAGATTGTGTTCAGGGCAACCGCTGTTGCAAGGCCTCACTCACTAAGGTGCAATGGTGCCTCTGAAACTCTGATCCACCGAAATCTCATCTCCTAAATGGTTCTCTGTCAGGTATGTTGTAACAACATCAAGAATGGTAGCTAACACACAAATGTTGACTGAGAGCAGAGATCTGAACACTCACTCAGAAAGGAAAATTCATAAGAACATGATCCATAGCAGAAGCTACAAACAACACACATATATCAACAGATTAAATGACTCTTGAAGTAACTGAGTACAGTGCACATAGAAATATCCAAATGTTTTAATAATTCTTCTTATATCAGGTTCTTAAAGCAGACTAATTTATAGAGATAGAAAGGGGAAGACTGACGGCAGAAGAAGGCTATTTGGTAGTGAAGAGGATCTGGAAACAGAAGTGATGTATATACACAGTTCCATGTGTTTATCTTTTTGCTTTAGAATATAAACTTTGAAATGTAGAATTGATTAATTCCATGCTATTTATAATATATATATATGAAGAGTAGATGAGTTAATATTCAAAATATGCATTTCTACTTACTAGTTATAATTAATTTAACTGAGATTTAGCTTTAGAATAACTGGGAATTAACAGTAAAATTTTAGTTTTCCTGCATATGCTGCTGGTTTCATTGTTTCTTGGATGAATGATTCCTGCAATGTTTCACCTGAGGCGGTTGTTTGGACTATGCACTTTTAACATTTGTTTACCCTATAATAAATGTTGTGCAAATCAATCTTCTTGATATGCTATTATGAACAGTAAAGCTTTTATTTGTAATGAATTTCCTTACCAATTTGGCCAGAATTCAAATGAAAATTAGGTCTAAGTTAAATAGAATATTACAAATAAAATACAGCCTTTATTTATATTTTAAACATTTTAATTCACATTGGAGCTGAATCTTCATTATGCCAGGCCTTGTAATATGTAGTGAGGTAACTTTGTCTAAATAAAATCCTTTTCTATTTGGATTATCATTTTATAAAAACTAATGAATTCAATTTAAATGACTTTATCCATTGATTAACAAGCACACTCTGATAAATCCAAGTTTGGAATGAACTTTGAGTAAATGTGTGTTTATTGTTTTCTATTGTGTCTTTAAAGTTTAGATTTTTATACACATATTTCTATTAAATATGTTTAATACTGGAATAAATATAATTTAAAACACTTTTTCAGAAAATAAGCATGTGAAACATTTGTTTCAGAAAGCTTTTATATGTATAATTGCCATTTACAACAATAATTTAGTAAAATATCACATACCATCAACATAATGAAAAAAGAATTTCATTTATCCATTTAAATGGTACTCATTCTGAGATACATATGCTACAGTTAATCCTAAGAATGATTTCTGAGAATGTGATCTTATCCTTGCTATTGTAGAATAATGTTCTGTGGCTTAGCTATGGATTATATCTGTGTCTAATCTGATATGGATTGCAGGTTAAATTATACAGATAAAAATCACGCAGTTAAGTAAGTGTACAGGAGAATATGGAATGGTTTAATCGGGGAATGCTTTTCAAGATTGAGTCAGTGCTACCAAATATGAAATCAGAACAATTTCTTAAAGAATGCCACTGTTATCTCTCCTGTGTTCTACAAGCCCAAAATCTTATATGTGGTAAATTTCACTCTTGATGTAATCATCTTTCAAAGATTGAGACTTGATTTTTCACCTATTAGGTTTGCCTATGATGGGAAAAGGAGAACAAACATTTGGGCTATAGAAGAGTCTTTTACTGAGTCCTCAGAGTATGGGTTTGAAGACAACATCTGTAACATGCAGTTGAGATATAACTCTAAGGTTGACCATCCTGCAGCACACATATTGTACAAACAGTAGCTAGGATGTAGGTCATGGAGGGACAGTTTAAGCACATAGAAGATGACTATGTATAAGTCTCGATTTATAACTCATTCACATAAAACATTCAGTCTTTCTCATCATTGATCAAATATTTCTGATAACCTGAAATATGAGGAAAAATTTTTTGTCACTAAGACTGCACAGTCTGAGATTCTTTGTTATGGTGATTTTACCAAAGAATACATAAAATAACAAAAGAATCCATAATTTTAAGTAGTTTAATAAAAAAATATTCCATTGACTAGATACAAGGAACCTCAAAGCAATAGATACTTTTTCCAGAATTTAGGTTTTCATTTATATTCAGTTTGTTTGTTGCTAACAAACCTTGCAGCCATGCCTGAAATAAGAGCCAGGTGAGTTCTTTGACTTATGAGAAAACAACTACCAATTAACCACATTTTAATAACGACAGTGTCTTCAATATTATTTTTCAAGTAAAAATGGTGTTTCCTGAATTTTGGAACTGGTAAGGTCATGCAGGTTCTCCTCTCAGGAGTGTATAGGTGGGACATTATAATGTGTGACAAAAATGTTTGTGCAAAAGTTCATTTTTTGATCACACATAGAATATATAAAAAGATGTATCGAAGGGTTCAATTTTTAATCCATCTTCTGCTTTGGAAAGAACATTTAAGACGGTCCATAGCCCTCCATCTCCACTGAGTATAGCAACAGAGAATAGTGAATCGTGACTGCCGTTGTGGTTTGCTCCCACTACGTTAGATTTCAGTTGATTACCAGAAGTGCATCCTACTCCTGTCTCTGCATTATCAGTTCTCATGTAACGCAATAATTAAGAGGAAAATCAGTTTGATCTTTATCTTTAAAAATAAGTTTGATATTATTAGTATTCTCAAAAATCCTAGCTGCACATCAGTGTACAATAAAATATTTGAGAACGGCTGCCTTGGGAACACCGTAGTGGCCACTATGCTTCAGAAGTCACATCAGCTTTGGCAAAACAAATTCTTCTTGCTGCCCATCTCCAGCTCCCTTCACATGGAATTTGAGAGCGATATTAGCATCCATGGAATTTGATCCTTTTTAAGAATGAGGAAACCGCCGGGCGGTGGTGGCGCACGCCTTTAATCCCAGCACTCGGGAGGCAGAGGCAGGTGGATCTCTGAGTTCGAGGCCAGCCTGGTCTACAAGAGCTAGTTCCAGGACAGGCTCTAGAAACTACAGGGAAACCCTGTCTCGAAAAACAAAAACAAAAACAAAAAAAGAATGAGGAAACCTTGTCTTTATGAATATCTTGTCTATCAGCAGATGCAGATAGCCCAGACTGAGGTAATTAACGGAGTATTCCACATTAATCTTTCTTTAAGAATCTTTATGAGATGTCAAGGGGAAAAATGATGGCAGTAATGCTTACCTAATTCTCAGTATTATGTTTTAATAACAAAGTAAACCTGGAAGTTTATCCAAGTTATAGAATAGTAAATACAATTCTAAAATTATTATATAGTGTAATCTTATCTTCTACAAGGTCACAAATAGCAAAACACACGAAAAGTCGGGCTCTGGGGTATCTTTGGTGATCAAATCCTATGAGAAGGTATAAAAGTGAATTCTTTTGATAACTTAAAATATCAAAAACATATGTTGATCATGTATGCATATATAGTTAGAACATACACATGGTTGATATATATGGAATACATATATATGGCCATATCATATTCCAGTATATTTAATATATTCCCATTTAGCAGGGTTTAAGCTATCAAATTTATTATACATTTATATATGAATGTATTCTATATTTATTTCTACATCATTATTTTCCATAGGAATATCAGCTATTTCAACCGATTATTTTTCAAGACAGGAAGAACTATAACTGGTCATTGTAATCAGAAACACATTCTATGGTATTTCTTTCAAATACTTGATACTGAGACAAAGTCTGTGAACATTACAAAATGTATCCAATGCTTTAGTATTTCTTCTGGTAGGAATATCTCATTTAAATAAAGACAAATTAATCACACACAATGAAACATTGCAATGGTTAACAAAATTCTACATTTGAGATACATTTTTTATCTTTGTTATATATTACTCATTATCACCTTAATTTGCTTTACTATAACATTATTTTAAGAGTTTTAATATAA
Source organism: Arvicola amphibius (assembly GCF_903992535.2). Classification (NCBI taxonomy): domain Eukaryota; kingdom Metazoa; phylum Chordata; class Mammalia; order Rodentia; family Cricetidae; genus Arvicola; species Arvicola amphibius. The sequence continues at coordinate 22,429,289 of NC_052059.1, forward strand.
AATTATCATTCAGCAGTCTTCATATTTTATCCTTTCATATTGTCTATATTTTTTTCTAGCTTTGGAGGAATGACCAATTAAAAGTGATTTAATAATCGAGCAGAACTCCCTTTACAATCGGTTTATTTTGTTTGATGAAGAAAAATCCAATTAGCTATATGTAATGGTCAATAAGACTCAGGCTTAGAGAGATGGCTCAGGTGCCCATTCATCAAGCTAAGTTTCAATTCCCAGTCCCTCCCAAGATGATTCAAAACTGTTTGTGAATTCCCATGGTATCTGTCACCCTCTACTAGATGCCATTGTTACTACACAGATGTGCTCCAGAAACACAAATGTAGACAGAAATTCATAAATAAAAATGAAAAATGATTAATGATTAAAAATAAGACCATGTGTGTATTGTATAAATTGAAAATGTTTTCCCAATATTTATTGTTCATTACCAATTATGAACTACTTAGTATCTTGATAATCTTACTATGGATTTTTCTTAGTTTTGTGAAATTTGACCATTTTATTTTAGTGAATAAATCTGTAAAAAGCAGATATAAACAGCCTTGAGACTGCAAGTAGAAATAACGATGGTTGTATACAGTTGGAAAGGCTAATAAATTCCTAAGAAAAATGTGCATATTTTGATGCAGGTTTCCTCTTTCCAAAGGTTTTGCCATTACATGTAAGTCTTCAACAAAAACTACACATCAACTGTATGCACCTAGGGCACAGGATTGAGGAAGAACTAACAAACACCAGTTAGTTTACCTGCTGAGTGAGCAGAAGAAAGAAATGGTCCTGGAGGCTGCTTCAAACTGTTCCTCTGAAATACTATAGACTGACATTCCTTGGAAAACGCTAAAAACGTGTGCATGTGAATGTAGGTGATAAAGGCAATGCAAATCAAAATCTCAGTGACGTTATGGTGGCAATTTTGTTTTTGCTTATGTAAGTTAAGCTAACATTTTCAGAATTAATTAGATTTACTAGCATCACACTTCTTTTGGACAAACAAAACAAGAACTCTAATACTTAATCATTTTTCTTTAGTACACAACTAACTTTTGGATAAATTAAATAAAACAAGCTGTTTTCCCTCGGGCAGTTTGGGTGCAGTGAGGAAGAACTTGCATGCCCACATATTCTAACACATTACATTATTCTGACCCCATTTTCCTACAAGCTTGCATTATATAAAAACCCTAATCAAGGGCATCTGCTATTTATGATTTTCTTTACATTTTTTTGTTTTTTGTTCTCGTTTCTGGCTAGGATTTTTTTGGCTAGCTCCTACAGTAAACTGGTTGCTGATTCTATACCTCGCACATTTTGCATATATTGATGAAAATGAGTAACCATTGCTAGACTTTAAATCATTAATGAGAGAACTACTTTTTATCTCCTCTAAATTTCAGGAATTTGTTCTCTCCTTCCACCATGTGGGTTCAAAGGCTAGAACTGTTTTTAGACTGTGAACCAAATATGGTTGCACTGAGCTGTCTCTTCAGTTAGATCTCCCAATTTTTCAATTGGTCACATACTTAGCAACTGCTTTCTTTAAGTTAGCCACTATTTCACATGTCTCCCACTGTGGCCATGCTATTTGGAACTCCTGACAGGAGAAAGTGCATCCAACCACTCCAGTGATAACATCTTATGACGCAATATATTCTCTAAATTCTTTGTCAAATTATTTCCTCCATTTGCTATTTTACTCTATTAAACATATATTCAGTGTGTAAGTTAAATACCTTGTATTCTGGAATTCAAAGTGGGTAATATGACTTTATGATTCAGAATATCTAAAAAAAAGTCACAAAACTAGAATTGGTTAATTGAGTTTCTCAGTCAAGGTGGTCTATTATTATTGACCATTTTCCTAAAATTATTACAGGTTGATATGCTCACTAGAGTCTCATTAGTTAACACAAAAGAAAATCCTAGAGATGGCGGCATTGTTATATATCCATACCATTTGAACAAGAAAATTTATCAGAGTTTATATAAATACTGTCGGCAGTCCTTTATGAAGCCTGTAGAACATTTTCTTAATCAATGCTCATGGTGGGGGGTGGGAGAACTCATTGCAGATGGGGCCATCCCTGGGCTGGAGGTCCTGGGTTCTTTAAAATAGCAAGTTCTCCAAGACATAGAGAGCAAGACATTAAGCAGCATTCCTCCATGGCTGATGTATTAGCTCCTACTTTCAGGTTCCTAGCTTGAGTTCCTTCAGTGATGTACTATGATCTTGAATTATAATTCAATAAACTCTTTTCTCCCCAACTTGCTTGCTTTTGGTCATGGTGTTTAATTACAGCAATAGTCGACTTAAATAAGAAACTCTCTAGCTTCTCAGATACTCCCTCTTTCCCTACACACCCAACTCTAAGGTTGTTGTTGTTGCTTCTTCTTCTTCTTCTTCTTCTTCTTCTTCTTCTTCTTCTTCTTCTTCTTCTTCTTCTTCTTCTTCTCATTCTCCTCCTCTCCTTTGCCTCCTTCTTTTTATCATCTTCCTCCACCAATACTTCTCCCCTCCTCCCTTTCCCCTTCTTCTTCCTCTCTCCTTATCTTTAAAAAACAATCAGGAAAGCAAAATAACCAAACAAACCAGAATTAATAATATAGAAAAACACAGGAAATACATACATACAAAATCTCATAAAACCACAAAATTTCTACTCACAGTATACAAAGTAAAGACTAGAAACTCAAATCATGCCCAAACAAAGAAATATGAGGCAAAAAGTCTATAAAAAATACCACTGAATCAATTTTTTCCTGAGCATCTACTGTTAGAATGGTGCCTACCCATAAGAGTGATTAATATACCCAGTCAAATTCTGTTGGAGAAAACTAGGTTTGCATTGCTAGTGAATATATATTGGAGATAGCTTCTGTTTGACTACATAACTATTTTCTTGGCATTTTCTGATTTTTTGTTTTGGAATTTGTTTGATCATTTTATTTGTCCAATTAACCCTATCTAAAATCACCTGGGAAGAGAAACTCAGTGATGAACTGTGTAGATGTAACTATGTAGTTAGCCTTTGGGCATATCTGAAGGGATCATTTTGGCTACACTCAGTGTTGTGGAAGAGCCATATGCGTTGGATGGCACCTTTCTCTGTCTTTGAATACTGAAGTGCATAACACGGTAGAAAATGACTCAATAAAGGGGAGCATGCATGGATTCTTTCACTATATGCTCTTGACAGTGGATGTGAGTAGTTTTTTTCATGCTCCTGCCTTGACATCCTTAAAATGATATAGCCTAATGTCAAATTGTGAGTTAAGAAATCCTTTCTACCTTAAAACTGATTCTGTCAGACTATTTTACAGTAAGAAGAAAGGAAAATAGAGCACAACATAGTAACAGCAAAGGTTATTGTTGCAATAAGTTTAGCCATTTGGTTTTAAAGCTTTGAAAGTGTTTCTTGGGAGAAATGTAGAGTTTGAGACTCTGGCAATGAAAAGAATGTTGACTATTGTCAGTGGAGCTTTGTGAGCCAATCCTAGAACAACTTGGAAAGTAGGAAGCTGAAATACTTAACCATAGAAATCAAAAGATTTGTAATAATGTCAGGAAAAAATATGGCATTATCTGGGTATCTTGTAGATGTCAGGAAGAGAGATTATTAAATAAAAATACCTTCAGTTTTATTCTTCCTCTGTTTACCTTCCAATGAAAATTAAAGAAGATGCAAAGTGAGTAAAATTTTTATAAATGATGGGTACAACATATGAGTTATATCCAGCATGTGCCTATCCCTATTCCAGAACCCTTCTCTTACAATATATGAGCTCAAAACCCATTTCTGCGAGATTTCCAACCGTATTCCTTTAAAAACTATATTAACTATTACTCCTATGGATTTTATTTTTTTTTTTTCTATAGAGGGTTCTTTTTTTTTTTTTTTTTTTTCATGGTTTATTTTTTTTTTTTATATTTAAAAATTTCCATCTCCTTCCCTCCTCCTCCCCCCTCCCTCCCCTCCTTCTCCCCTTTCTCTCCCCTCCTTCTCCCCCTTCCCTCCCCTCCCCTCCACCCATACCTCCCCTCCCTCCCTCTCAAGGCCAAGGAGCCATCAGGGTTCCCCACTCTATGCTAAGACCATGGTCCTCCCAACTCCCCCCAGGTCCAGGAAGGTGATCGACCAAGCTGAGAAGGCTCCCACAGAGCCCGTCCATGAAGAAGAATCAGAGCCCAGAGCCATTGTCCTTTGCTTCTCAGTCAGCCCCCGCTGTTGGCCACACTCAGAGAGACGGGTTTGGTCGCATGATCCATCAGTCCCATTCCAACTGGAGTTGGTGATCTCCATTAGTTCTGTCCCACCGTCTCCATGAGTGAACGCACCCCTCTCGTTCCTGACTTTCTCCCTCATGTTCTCGCTCCTTCTGCTCCTCATCGGGACCTTGGGAGCTCAGTCCAGTGCTCCAATGTGGGGCTCAGTCACCTTCCCCATCTGTCGCCAGCTGGAGGTTCCCTCACGGTCCTGACTTTCTTTCTCATGTTCTCTCTCCTTCTGCTCCTCATCAGGACCTTGGGAGCTCAGTCCGGTGCTCCAAGGTGGGGCTCTGTCATTTTCTTCATCTATCGTCAGGTGGAGGTTCTATGGTGATATGCAAGAAATTCATCAGTATGGCTATAGGTTAGATATACTTGTCAACTTGTACAAAATTGCTCTTGACATCTGCATAAGTACCTTATTGAATTTATATAACTTGAAAGATAATTGTCATTTTCTTAAAACATTACAATCCAGGACTGTTATGTGGTCCTTTAAATCATTCTATGTTCATAACCATTACTCAGCCTTATTTTGTTATGTTCAAGATTCATCTTATTTTCTTTGTGAAGCTTGCTTCCAGGTGTTTATTTTTGAATGCAGTTGTAAATAGAATTTTTGCTTGATTTTATAGTCTTAATATTATTGGAAAAGAAATAAGCATTTAATATGTAACTATATGAGAAGTTAATAAAATAGCAAAAAAATACAACAAATCATGAATTGTTTGGGAATCAAACAATATAACAGTGAAGTAATATCATACACAAATAAGAATGGTTATATTCAGGAAAACTGATGGCATCGGGTGCTAGGAACAATGTATAGGCCATGTGGGGATGTACATAGAATAGCCACATTAGGGTAAGAGTATAGGTTTTTCTGAATAAGATAAACACAGTGTATAGTAACGAGCAATCTGAGATCTCTTTTCTTATGCATCTAGTTAAGAGAAAGTAAAACCTTTTCCCCACAAATTGTTGTACATTAATATATATCACATTATTATTCATAATAACTAAACTGAAAGCATTGTAAATGTCAATAAATTGATAAAATAACTAGCTGAAGTTGTTGTATTATTGTGAAATGTTAAAGCATAGACTTCCATCAAAGATACTTTTTAAAAACCTGAGCATATAATGAATAAATTAACTTTACTTAAAAATTCTAGAGAATATAAAATTCTCAAAAATTAAATCACATTATTTACATAGAGCTAGCATGAGCTAGCAGGGGAGCTTGCAAATTGGGGAGAGAACTTTAATGTGTTGAAAAAACCTAAAATCAGATTTCAGTGATGGACAATTGTATAAATCTACAGGAATTCAATAACATTGACAATTTTGGAGTGGAAGAATTTTGGTGTGTAGAGAATCAGAGCACATTTTTCTTAACCAGTCACATAAAACGTTGATTATCCAATTCCTCATTGCCTTGGACTGTTTTGGTTTTCTGTGTTGTTACCATTTTACTTATTTGGCCAGGAAGTTCAAGATCAAAACCCTGGTGTTGAGGAACTTCTTGCTATTCTCTTTTATAGTAGATTCCATAAACATAAGGGTGACCAATAGGTTTTGTCATGACTGAAGAACAGAAGAGCAATATCATATTCTTAAAAGCTCTTAGCAGAGTTAAATCATGTACTAGTGACTACAATGTCCTGATGGCCCGATTAATTTCAGTTTTTCTACCTTTCATGCTGCTGCATGGAGAATTATGTTTTTACGATGTGAATTTTCAGGATACATCCAAAAAAATGATACTTCTGGTATGTACTTGAGATCATTGCTAAACCCCATCCTTTGTGACCTAAGCTATACAGTTAGCATCAAAGACTTGAGAGCAGGAACAATAGAGATCCAGGTGTGACAAGTATCTCAGCCCCCTCTTCTCTCATGTTCAGTCACCTTGCCTGCTGATAGCCCTTTTCTGGAAACTGACACATGCATGATGATGAATCACTATGGGATTTGGACAGTTAGTTCTCACATTTAACCTTGTCTTCATTCCCTTTCTACACAGGCCCAGTATATAGGATTTTCTCCACATGTTTTCAGAAAGTCCATGCTTTTCAAATTCTGTCCTCTGCCACTGAGATCTAAATCCTAACGTTGTGAGATTTGTGCACTTAACCACTACAGGGTCAGATCAAAGGAACATCTTCAGCAAAAAACACAAAAAAGGCAAAGAAAACTTATAGATATCTTGCTTCCAGTTGTTGAAGGAGAAACATTCTTTTTATTGAAATTTTTCCCCTATCTCTAGAAGACACATATTTTATTCTTAAGCAGTATACTTTGTTCAAGACAAGCCATTTAGATTCTATTAATTGTCTGAATTTTATAGAATGTAAGCTTGTAGCACCCTGATCTATCCTGGGATACAAAGAGATATCTTAGTACAAATTTATTGAGAATATAGAGAGAAAGAAAATATTTATCAAGCAATCAACAACCAGGGAGCCCTGTACAGATATATGACAACTATGTAACTTGGTTTACTTATGGGGCTCTTAACAATGTGAGCAAGGGATGTCCCACTAATGCTTTGCTTGACTCTTGGGAACCCATTCCTCATAAAGGACTTGTCCAGCCTCAATGCAAGGGAAGGTGCTAACTCTTACTGCAACTTGATATGCCATGATTTGTTGATACCCATGGGAGGCATGTGCCTTTCCAAACAGAAACATAAGAAGAGTGGATTGTCAGGGGAGGTTAGGGAGGATAGATAGGGGGAGGAAACAAAAGAATAAACAGGAGGGGAAACCGTGGTTGGTTCTAAAATAAATAAGTAAATTGAATAAATTATAAAATATTAAGCAAAAATTATTAAAGTATCTGAAATATTTCATTTTTCTCTTTATATTTTATATTCTTCACTAGTTTAATATGAAAACTTTATGAAAAAACTAGCCTTCTAATTGTAAGAAATGAGGCTAGTGATTTAGCAAAAATAAACAAGTATAATTTGTGGGGAAAAAATTAAGAACACAGAGTCTAGAGAAAGGCTGGCAAAAGCCGTCTTGAATGACAGGGATCCCTGGTGATTCTGAGGAAGGGGTGGTGAGGACAGTGAAGATGCAGCCATGTGTGGAAGAACCTAGTCCCCTTCACTGTAGTGGGAGTGCCTATCTGATCAAGCTCAGGTCTATGTCTAGTCTGTTCTTATTAGGAATTTGCAGATCGATCTCTGCATGAAATAATTTCAATGCTCACAGAATTACTTTGCAGTGAATGTTCTATAAATTAGAAGTTCCCAAAGAAACTAAAAATTATATATATATATACATATATATATATATATATAGTAGATACATGATTTAACAATTGTGAGCTTTTTCTGTCCATTCTTGTAATTGTTATGAACCTTTTATTGCACTACTACTAAGCCCCAAAGTGCAGAAAAGTGCTCAGCAAAAATAAAGATCTACTACCTGGTGCCCAATCATCCTATTCAGAATAAATCTCTAAATTTGAATTGGGAAAACTGTACTCATGAATTTTAACTCTGATGGAATACTTTATGAGAGTCTTGCTTATATTTATCTTAATCTGATTAAATAATCTAAATAATAAATACATTCTGCTAGCATAGAGCTCTATCATTTAATTTTTCAAGTAAGTTTTAGCAATTAAGAAGAAAAATAACACTATAAATTAACTAGAAAAACAGAAAATGAACTCAGGCATGTCTGTAACAGATGGCAAAAACAAACTCATCATTGTTACCACTTTATTATTTCTCATCAAATTCATTATTGCTTCTAACGTGTGTATCTCCATCATGTTTCCCAAGATGGAGGGGGAAATGCTTTGTGTATTACTCAACTGAAGAGGGAAATGCCTTTGATGAACTTTGCACATGAAAAATGGAATTTGATTATACATAGCTCCAGATACTTGGTATTCATATAATATACCTGGAGACAAACAGGGAACGCAAATCTTGTAGCAGGCAGAAGGTAAGACTTAGGGGAAGTACTGTAAAAGACAAGAGGTATAATTAGAGAAATTTGTCTCCCTCCCTAAATAGCGAGAAACTGTCAAGATAAAGTTTGCAAAGTGCCAATGCTACGTTGCTGGATTCAGTGGAACAACAAAGAATTTGCAACTCTCTCTTTTTTATCTGCTCTTTTCTCATTAATATAAAATAGAATCACTGAGATCTTGTCAAAAATGAAATAATTTTAAATATAATAATTACACAAGAAAGTCATAACTCAGAAGAGGGCCTTTGCCTAGCAGCTTAAAAGGTCCTGGATTCAGTCACAAATGAGAAATGTCTAAAATGATGAAAATGTTAATTAGCATGATGCATATACATTTTAAAATAGCATGTTATACTTAATTATATGCACTTTTGTCAGACATTAAAAAAAGTTGAGTACATCAATGCTAGGTAAAGATACAAAGATAAAACCCTCACACACTGCTTTCAAAAACAAAATTGCAAAATGCTTTTGAAAATAGTTTACCAGTTGTTTCTTTCTTTAAAAACTGAAGCATCCATCTATATATGAAATAATTATTTAACTTTTAGATGATTGCCCAACAAAAATTATAATACAGATGCGCAGAAAGACTTACATGTCAATTCTCAAAATTGTTTATTTTATAAATGAGTGGCTATGCAATTTCAGCATTGAAAAGGATATTAAATCAACTGGTTGGTAGATCTTAGCACTTCTTTCAACCAAATTAGAATACACACATATACACAGACACACATACCAGCTACATGCTTGTTCTCACATGTGGATCCTACTCTGAAAGGTAGTATACATGTATATTAAATGGTCTAAATATGGATAAAGCCTAGGGAGCAGACAGATATGGTAAAGAAGAAGGTGTAAACAGTGAGAGAAGAATGAGACATACAATATGAAAGCAGAAGACACTAGAGATAACGACACAAGAGAGGGAGGGACCGAGGAGGGTGGGAGACAGGATGGAGGAGGAAAAGTCTACTAAAACACATAGAAAAACGTCAAGGATATCTGTATGTTGTAATCTGAATAAAAATCAAACCTATAGGCACAGAAGTTGTTAAGTCAAGACGACTTTGTCTGTGCCATGCTAATAACCTAGCATTTTATATAGCCAATTCTATGACTTCTCGGAGTTGTTTTGATTTGCATTTTCCTGATGGCTAAGGATGTTGAACATTTCCTTAAGTATCTTTTGGCCATTTGAAATTCGTCTGCTGAGAATTCTCTGTTTAGTTCTGTACCCCATTTTTAAGTTGGGTTATATGGAATTTTGATGTCTAATTTCTTGAGTTCTTTATATATTTTGGAGATCAGTCCTTTGTCTGATGTGGGGTTAGTGAAGATCTTTTCCCATTCAGTGGGCTGCCTTTTTATCATATTGACTGTGTCCTTTGCTTTACAGATGCTTCCCAGTGTCAGAAGGTTTCATTTATTCACACTGTCTCTCAGTGTATGTGCTACTGGAGTAATATTTAGGAAATGGTCTCCTATTCCCATACATTGAAGGCTACTTCCTACTTTCTCTTCTATCAGGCGCAGTGTGGTCAGATTTATACTGAGGTCTTTAATCCATTTGGACTTGAGTTTTGTGCATGGGGATAGACACGGATCTATTTTCATTCTTCTACACGTTGACATCCAGCTATGCCAGCACCATTTGTTGTTTATACTTTTTTTTTCATTGTATAACTTTAGATTTTTTTGTCAAAAATCAGGTGTTCATAGGTGTGTGGATTAATATCCAGATCTCTGTTTTTATGCCAGTACCAAGCTGTTTTTATTACTGTAGCTCTGTAACAGAGCGTGATATCATGGATGGTGACCCCTCCAGAAGTTCCTTTAATGTACAGGATTGTTTTGGCTATCCTGGGTTTATTGCTTTTCCATAAGTTGACTATTGTTTTTGCAAGGTCTGTGAAGAATTGTGGTGGGCTTTAGATGGGGATTTCACTGAATCTATACATTGCTTTTGGTAGAATTGCCATTTTTAATATGTTGATCCTACCTATCAAGAGCTTGGAGATCTTTAAATTTCCTAGTATCTTCTTTAATTTCTTTCTTCAAAGACTTAAAGTTCTTGTCAAATAGGTCTTTAACTTCTTTGGTTAGTGCTACTCCAAGATATTTTATGTTATTTGTGGCTATTGTGAAAGGTGATGTTTCTCTGATCTCCCTCTAATCTTCTTTATCATTTGTATATAGGAGGGCTACTGATTTTTTGAGTTGACCTTGTATTCTCCCACATCACTGATAGTATTTATCAGCGGTAGGAGTCCTTTGGTAGAGATTTTGGGGTAGCATATATATTCTATCTTATCACCTGCAAATAATGAAAGTTTGACTCCTTTCTTTCCAACTTGAATACCCTTGATCTTCTTTTGTTGTCTTATTGCTATAGCCAGAAATTCAAGAACTATGTTGAAGAGATATGGAGAGAGTGGACAGCCTTGTCTTTTGTTCTTTTTTTTTTTTTTTTTTTTTTTTTTTTTTTTTTTTTTTTTTTTTTTTTTTTTTTTTTTTGGTTTTTCGAGACAGGGTTTCTCTGTAGCTTTGGAGCCTATCCTGGAGCTAGCTCTTGTAGACCAGGCTGGTCTCGAACTCACAGAGATCCGCCTGCCTCTGCCTCCCGAGTGCTGGGATTAAAGGCGTGCGCCACCGCCGCCCGGCCCTTGTCTTGTTCTTGATTTAAGTGGAATCACTTTGAGTTTCTCTCCATTTAATTTGATGATGGCTGTCAGCTTGTTGTATATTTAATTTTATGGTAGCTGTCAGCTTGTTGTATATTGCTTTTTACTATATATAGGTATGTTCCTTGTATCGCTTATCTTTCAAAGACCTTTATCATGAAGCGGTGTTGGATTTTGTCAAATGTATCTAATGAAGTGATCATATTTTTTCTTTCAGTTTATTTAAATGATAGATTACATTGATATATTTTTGTATGTTGAACCAGCACTGCATCTCTGGCATGAAGCTAACTTGATCATGGTGGATGATTTTTTTGATGTGTTTTTGGATTTAGTTTGCCAATATTTTATTGAGTATTCTTGCATTCATGTTCATGAGTAAGACTTGTCTGTAATTCTCTTTCTTGGTTGAGTCTTCAGGTGGTTTTGGTATCAGGGTAACTGTAACCTCATAAAAAGAGTTTGGCAATGTTCCTTCTATTTCTATTATGTGGAACACTTTGAGGAGTATAGGTATTAGCTCTTCTTGGAAGTTCTGGTAGAATGCTGCACTAAAACCATCCAGCCCTGAGCTTTTTTTTCTTATAGTTTATATGTCTATTTAAATTGCTCACCTGGTCTTGATTTAACAATGGTATATGGTATTTATCTAGAAAGTTGTTCATTTCTTTTGTTTTCCAATTTTCTGGAGTACAGGGTTTTGTAGTGTGATCTAATGATTCTCTGAATTTCCTCAGTGTCTTTTGTCCCCTTTTTAATTTCTGATTTTGTTAATTTGGATGTTCTTTCTCTGCCTTTTGAGTAATGTGGTTAAGGGTTTGTTTATCTTGCTGATTTTATCAAAGAATTGCTCTTTTTTTCACTGATTCTTTGTATTGTTTTCTTTGTTTCTATTTTGTTGATTTTAGCCCTCAATTTGATTATTTCTTCTCTTCTACTCCTCCTGGGTGTGTCTGCTTCTTTATGTTCTAGAGCTTTCAGGTGTGCTGTTACGTCATTTATGTGAGCTTTCTCCATTTTCTTTATGTGGGCACTTAGTGCTATGAACTTTCCTCTTAGCACTATTTTCATAGTGTTCCATAGGTTTGGATACGTTGTGCCTTCATTTTCATTGAATTCTAGGAAGTCTCTAATTTCTCTCTTATTTCTTGCTTGACCCAGGACTGGTTCAGTAGTTTACTGTTCAATTTCAAGGGTTTGTAGGCTTTCTGAGAGTAGTATTGTTGTTAAATTCTAATGTTAATCCATGGTGATCCAATAAGACACAGGGGGTTACTCTAATTTTTTTGTATCTGTAGAGGTTTGCTTTGCTACCGAGTATGTGATCAATTTTTGTGAAGGTTCCATGAGGTGCTGAGAGAAACGTATATTCTTTTTTGTTTGAATGGGATGTTTTATAGATGTCTGTTAAGTCCATTTGATTCATGACATCTCTTAGTTCTCTTATTTCTCTGTTAAGTTTCTTTCTGGTTGGCATGTCCATTGAAGAGAGTGGAGTGTTGAAGTCTCCCACTATTAGTGTGTGGGTTTTGATGTGCAATATAATTTAATGTTTCTTTTACATATGTGAGTGCTCTTGTATTAGGAGCATAGACATTCAGAATTGAAACTAAATCCTGATGAATTGTTCGGGTTATGAGTATAAAGTGTTCTTCTCCATCTTTTCTGATTGATTTTAGTTTGAAATCTATCTAGATATCAGGATAGATACACCTGCTTGTTTCTTTGGTCCATTTGATTGGAAAACCTTTTTTCAACTCTTTACTCTTAGGTAGTACCTGTCTTTGAGATTGAGATGTGTTTCTTGTATACTGCAGAAGGATAAATCCTGTTTTCTTATCCATTCTCTTAGCCTGTTTCTTTTCATTGGTGAATTGAGTACATTGATATTAAGAGATATTAATTACCAGTGGTTGTTAATTCCTGTTATTTTTTGTAGTATTGCTTGTATGTTTCCCTTCTTTTGGTTTTGCTGGTGGGGGATTATCTGTTGTCTGTGTTTTTGTGGGTGCAGTTAGCTTCCTTGGGCTGGGGTTTTCCTTCTAGTACTTTCTGTAAGGCTGGATTTGTGGATATATATTTTTAAATATGATTTTGTTATGGATTATTTTGTTTTTTTCATCAGTGTTAGTGATTGAAAGCCACAGCACACCGGCCCAGGACCTTCTAGCTTTCCTGTTTTCTATTGAAAATTTGGGTGTAATTCTGATAGGTCTACCTTTATATGTTATTGATATTTTTCCTTTGCAGCTCTTAATAGTCTTTCTTTATTCTGTATATTTTGCATTTTTATTATTATATCATGAAGGTACTTTTTTGATCTAGTTTATTTGGCATTCTTTAAGCTTCTTGTACCTTCATAGGGATATCCTTCTTTAGGTTTGGAAAGTTTTCTTCTATGATTTTGTTGTATATATTTTCTGTACCTTTGAGCTGGAGATTTTCTCCTTCTTCTATACTTGTCATTCTTAGGTTTGGTCTTTTCATGGTATACCAGTATCCTGGATGTTTTGTGTTAAGAATTTGTTGGATTTAATGTTTTCTTTGATCAATGGGTCTATTTCCTCTACAATATTTTTAACACCTGAGATTCTTTCTTCTATTTCTAGTATTCTGTTGGTTACACTATGATCCACCACATGACTTGGTACCTTTTTTCAACATGACATTTTTACCTTGTTTCTCTCATCATCTCCTGGTGACTCCACTTTCCTTCATTCCAGTGGGGTTTTCCTGTGGCTGCATAATCCCTATGTATTTTCCATCTTTATGTCTCTTTTTTCTTTATATTATTTTATTCTTTCTTTAAAGACTCTTTTATTATGTTTAAACCACTTTTTAGGACTAAAAACTGCTAAACTAAACTGCTGTGCATTTTAGTTTATGGCATGCGGGATGCTAGCTTCACCCCTCTTCAGACTCTGAGAGGCTAGCCTCATGGCAGAGGTACTAATGGGAGTCATGTTTACTGCCCCATCTCTGTAACGTATCTGTATCTCTGTTACTGCAGGAGCTTCTACCTAATCTCATGCCATTGATTAGCATGCCACCTGCTTCTCATAAACTTCATACAAGCGCTCAGTAGCAGGGCTTCTTTGCTGCTAACACTGAGCTTACCCAAGAGAAGGTCATAACCAGTGTTGGAAGCAGTGAGACCACAGATCCTGAATTTCTTGTAATCCCCTGATCTGAGTGCCTACAGCTGCTCTGAGCACGAAAACTTCAGGAGTTCCTGATGGCAGGAGAGTGGTTTCTGGTGGGTTTGGCTGGGGCGTGGCTATCTCTATGTATTCTGCCCCTGAACACAATAAAGGGGGCATTCTTGGAAAATTCAAGAATGAGCCGTGTCGCTGTCTCTCTTTCTGAGTGTGTCTGTGTATTTTAACCCCCAGCCCCTTGCCCGAAGCTCCATAACTGGGTAAAAGCTCATCAAATGCAGACACGGGGCACGGGGCACGGCAATTGGAGGTCTCCACCGGGATTTCTGCAACCAGGAAACAGCATTTGATACTGTTTCACACACTTTTTAAAAAACTTTCTCAGCTGTCTCGAAAAACCAAAAAAAAAAAAAAAAAAAAAAAAAAAAACTTTCTCAGGCTTTTATGTGGATGTACATGGCCCTGAACATTGGATTCCATTTGTTGTCAAAGTTTTCTGTCCTGCTCATTTCCCAAATAACCACACAGAGACATTATTATTTATAAATGCTCTTCTTTAAAATATATTTACTTCGCTAATAGGGATATTGGTTTAACCAATAAGCAGTACAAATACAGTATTTTTGCTCCCCTTGTGTTTCAAACTTTTACCATTTAAAATTTTAATATGTAAAGAATAGAAGCAATTTTAAATTCTTACTTGGCCAAATATGTTTTTTTTCTATTGAATAAGCAGTATTTGCAAAATTGATTTGGCTGACTTTATTTTCTTTATGTGAAGTAGATCATTCATTATGATCATCTGCAAATATGAAAATATTCATTGCAATTTTAGCTACAGATATTTATTTCCTTTGTATGAATTATTTTATAAATGTAATTAAATTTACTTAATATTTTCACAGAATGTATGTTGATAATATTGTTTTAATTATAGAAAAAATCTATCCATTACCATCTCTTGTAACACTGAAGTCATGCTAGTACAATAAATGTGGGCATATATTTACAATTTTGGAGCATCATTATACTGAATATTGCAAGGTTTGTTTTGTTTTTATATTGAACATAAATTACACCATTGAGCCAAGAGAAAAAAAAGCATTTACCTTTAAATTATTTTTTATATTGTAATAAGATCTGATGCTTAATGTAAATTATTAGAGCAATTGAACTCTCTTAAACATTTCCAACTCATACCACAAGTTCACTAAATCAGCCCCAGGCACTGAAAAACTTAAAAGCTAGTCTGATAGAGCTTCTTACAAATATTCTTTGAATTTTATGACTTGTCTCCCACATGAGGCGTAATAGTTTCAATGTTCTAATTAGTACTTGTGTATATTGCTATTACTTTGTCTCCTTAATCACATTATTAAGAGTGTTATGGAGATTCCTTATAGAATCACACTTTATAATAGTGTTTCTAATTTGAATATGTCCTGTTTTATGTTGTCTGATTCTGAAACATCATAAACTTTTTTTATGGGTCCTTTGATAGTGTTCACTTTCTTCTTTATACTTGATTAGAATATACAGTACTGAGTAACAAAGACATTTTCTGAAGCTTTAGAGTTTCAGCATCAGGAGACTAAATGTTCTTCCTTAACTCAAGTTTTTATTCTGAGACAAGTAGAGAAAATAGCTTAACTAATACTCTTTGGATGGCTTTCTTTGTGGGTGTACAAGAAGTTAAACTGAATTGGTATTTGACTGTATTTTTATAAAATTTAAACATAATTGCCTTGAGCACTGAATTTTTTAAAATCTCTTTTGCAAATGGTAATATTTTGTAAAATAATAAATATTAATTTATAAATAAACCATTTATTTTCCTAAGAGAAGAAAATAATACATAATAAAAAACAAACTATACATTTTCTAGTGTAGTTTGATTTTTATTATGTATTATTTGCTTCCCTATTGCTTTTCACTTGTTCCAAAACTTTCCCCATACCACCACCAGCTGGAGACCAAGCTTTCAACCATATGAGTATGTGAGATACATTTTACATTCGAAAGACAGCAATGATGACCAGAACTGTGGAATTCCTCTATCTCTTCCTTTACTTTTTTATTTTTTAAAACTTTCTTATACTGACAATGAAGACACGTGGTAGTTTACTCCAAAATTATGATGTTTAAAAAAATGTGTTATCAAGGGATAAATTTTGAGTTATTATTATTTTATTTTATTACTTTTAAAAAAGCAATCCAAATTTTTACTTCTTCTCTCCTCCCACTTCCCTCCCAGTCCCTCCACACCCTCCTTCCACCCCCCACCAATCTTAAGAGAGGGCCACGCACCCTGTCCTGTGAAAATCCAAGGCCCTCCCCACTACATCCAGGTTTAGCAAGGTATACATCCAAAGAGATTAGGATTCCAAAAAGCCAGTACGTGCAGTAGAAACAAATCTCAGTGCCATTGTCATTGGCCTTTCAGTCTGCCCCAACAGTCAACCACATTCAGAGGGACTATTTGATTCCATGCTCGTTCATTCCCAGTCCAGGTGGAGTTGGTGAGCTCCCATTAGCTCAGGCACATTGTCTCAATAGATGAACCACTCATGGGCTGACTTCCTTGCTCATACTGGTATCTTCTTCAATTTAGTTCCTCAACGAATTACAGTTATTGTCAAATAGGTCTTTCACTTCCTTGGTTAGTGTTACCCCAAGATACTTTTTGCTATTTGTGGCTATCGTGAAAAGTGATGTTTCTCTGCTCTCCATCTCTGCTTCTTTATTCTTTGTGTATTGGAGAGCTGCTGATTTTTTTGAGTTGATCCTGTATCCTACCACATCACTGAAGGTATTTGTCAGCTGTAGGAGTTTTCTGATAGAGTTTTTGGGGTCACTTAAGTATTCTATCATGTCATCTGCAAATAATATG
Source organism: Arvicola amphibius (assembly GCF_903992535.2). Classification (NCBI taxonomy): domain Eukaryota; kingdom Metazoa; phylum Chordata; class Mammalia; order Rodentia; family Cricetidae; genus Arvicola; species Arvicola amphibius. The sequence continues at coordinate 22,446,298 of NC_052059.1, forward strand.
TTTGTCTTCTTCCTTTCCAGTTCAAATTCCCTTGATCTTCTTATGTTATCTTATTGCTATTGCTAGACCTTCAAGCACTATGTTGAAGAGATATGGAGAGAGTGGACAGCAGTGTCTTATTCCTGGTTTTAGTGGAACTGCTTTGAGTTTCTCTCCATTTAATTTACTACTAGCTGTTGGCTTGTTGTATGTTGCTTTTATTATATTTATATATGTTACTTGTATCTTTAATCTTTCCAATACCTTCATTTTGAAGGGGTGTTGAATTTTGTCAAATGCTTTTTCAGCATCTAATGAAATGATCATATGTTTTTTCTTTCAGTTTATTTATATGATGGATTACATTGATAGATTTTCGTATGTTGAACAAGCCCTGCATCTCTTGGATGAAACCTACTTGATCATGATGGATGATTTTTTTGATGTGTTCTTGGAATCATTTTGCCAGTATTTTTTTTTTCTTTCTTTCTTTTTTTTTTTTTTTTTTTTTTTTTTTTTTTGGTTTTTCGAGACAGGGTTTCTCTGCAGCTTTTTTTAGAGCCTGTCCTGGACCTAGCTCTTGTAGACCAGGCTGGCCTCGAACTCACAGAGATCTGCCTGCCTCTGCCTCCCGAGTGCTGGGATTAAAGGCGTGCGCCACCACCGCCCGGCATTTTGCCAGTATTTTATTGAGGATTTTTGCATCAATGTTCATGAATGAGTGAGACTGGTCTGTAATTCTCTTTCTTGGTTGAGTCTTTGTGCGGTTTTGGCATAAGGGTAACTGTAGCTTCATAAAAAGAGCTGCACAATGACCCTTCTGTTTTTATTATGTGGAACACACTGAGGAGTATAAGTATTAGCTCTTCTTGGAATTTCTGGTAGAATTTTGCCCTAAAAGCATCCAACCCTGGGCTTTTTTTTTTTTTTTTTTTTTTTTTTTTTTTGGTTGAGAGGTTTTTGATACAGCTTCTATTCCCTTGTGACTTATAGGTCTGTTTAAATTGTTCACCAGGACTTGATTTAATTTTGCTATATGTTATCTAGCTAAAAAAACTGTCCATTTCTTTTACATTTTTCTATTTTGTGGAGGACTTTTTGGTAAGACCTAATGTTCCCCTGAATTTCCTCAGTGTCTGATGTTATGTCCACCTTTTCATTTCTGGTGTTGTTAATTTGGGTGTTCTCACTCTGCCTTTTGTAGTTTGAATAAGGGTTTGTCAATCTTGTTGATTTTCCCAAAGAATCAGCTCTTTGTTTTATTGATTCTTTGTATTGTTTTCTGTGTTTCTATTTTGTTGATTTCAGCCCTCAGTATGACTATTTCCAGTCTTCTAATCCTCCTGGGTAAGTCTGCTTCTTTTTTTTTTCTAGGGCTTTCAGGTGTGCTGTTAAGTTGATAGCGTGAGCTATCTCTGTTTTCTTTATGTGGGCACTTAGTGCTATGAACTTTTTACTTACTACAGCTTTCATAGTGTCCCATATGTTTGGGTATGTTGTGCCTTCATTTTCGCTGAATTCAAGGAAGACTTTAATTTCTTTATTTCTTCATTGACCAGGGGTGGTTCAGTAGTTGACTGTTCAGTTTCCATGAGTTTGTAGGATTTCCAGGGGTAACGTTGTTCAATTCTAACGTTACTCCATGGTGATCCAATAACTCACAGGTGGTTACTCCAATGTTTTTGTATCTGTGGATTTTTGCTTTGTTACTGAGTATGTGATCAACTTTAGTGAAGATTCCATAAGGTGCTGATAAGAAGGTATATTCTTTTCTGTTTGGGTTGAATGTTCTATATATGTCTGTTAAGTCCACTTGATTCATTGCATCTGTTAGTTTTCTTATTTCTCTGTTAAGTTTCTGTCTGTTTGACCTGTCCATTGGTGAGAGAGGAGTGTTGAAATCTCCTACTATTAGTGTGTGGGGGTTGATGTGCAATTTAAATTTTAGTAATGTTTCTTTTACATATGTGGGTGCTCTTATATTAGGGGCATAGATATTCATTATTGAGACTTCATCTAGTGTCCTCCATCACTTCTGAATGATCTTAGATTGAAATCAATTTTGTTAGATATTAGGATAGCCACACCCACTTGTTTCTTAAGTCCATTTGATTGGAAAACCTTGTCCAAATCCTTTACTCTGAGGTAGTGTTTGTCTTTGAGGTTGAGGTATGTTTCTTGTAAACAGAAGAATGTTAGATCCTGTTTTTGTATCCATTCTCTTAACCTGTGTCTTTTTATAGCTGAATTGAGTCTACTGATATTAAGCGATGTTTATGACCAGTGATTGTTAACTCCATTTTTTTTTGGTGGTAGTGTTTGTGTGTTTCTCTTCTATGGGTTGTGTTGGTGGAGGGTTTTCAGATGTCTGTGTTATCCTGGGTATTGTTAGCTTCCTTGGGTTGAAGTTTTCTTTCAAGAACTTTCTGTAAGGCTGGATTTGTAGATACATATTGTTTAAATCTGTTTTTGTCGTGGAATATCTTGTTTTCTCCATGATGGTTATTGAAAGCTTTGCTGGGTATAGTAGTCTGGGCTTCCATCCATGGTCTCTTAGTGTCTGCAGCACATCTCTACAAGACCTTCTGGCTTTCATGGTTTCTATTGAGAAGTCAAATAAAATTGTGATAGGTTAACCTAAATATACTTGACCTTTTTCCTTTGAAGCTTTTAATATTCTTTCTTTATTCTGTATGCTTTGTGTTTTGATTATTATATGGCGAGGAATTTTTTTTTATCCAATCTCTTTGTTATTCTGTAAGCTTCTTGTACCTTCAGAGTGATATCCTTCTTTAGGTTGTGAAAGTGTTCTTCTATAATTTTGTTGAATATATTTTCTCTTCCTTTGAGCTAGAGTTCTTCTCCTTCTTCCCCTATTTTTCTTAGGTTTGGCATGGTGTCCCAGATTTCCTGAATGTTTTATGTTAAGAATTTGTTAGATTTAATGTTTTCTTTGATCAATGAGTCTGTTTCCTCTATAGTATCTTCAGCGCCTCAGATTCTTTCTTCTATCTCTTGTATTCTGTTGGTTATACTTGTCTTTGTAGTTCCTGTTTGTTTACCCAGATTTTCCATATCAAGCCTTCCCTCAGTTTGTGTTTTCTTTATTACCTCCATTTCGTTCTTCAAGTCTTGAACTGTTTCCTTCAACTGTTTGATTGCTTTTTCTTGGTTTTCTTGGGTATCTTTGAGGGATTTATTAATTTCTTCTGACGTTTTGTTTGTCTTCTTTTTCATTCCTTAAAGGGAGTTTTTCACTTCCTCTTTAAAGTCTCCATCATTTTCTTAAAGTTACATTTAAAATCATTTTCTCCTACTTCTGTGTTAGGATGATCAAGAATTCCTGTTGTGTCTCTGCTGGTTCTGGTGTTACCATGTTGCTTTTTAGAATATTGGAGGAATTCTTGCATTGGTGCCTACCCATCTCTTCCTTCAAATGAGGCCCACAGTGTCTTGGCAAATTGGTCCAATCTTTGCTGTGGCTGTCTGAGTACTTGAAAGTTTTTCTTGGTCTGCCCTCTCTCTCAGGTCCTCTCTGCACTGAAGCATGCTGTGTTGCAGGGTTCCAAGGACCTCACAGGCAAAAAGGAGGGCTTGGTGGCAGGGTGGGTTGAAGTAAAGAAAACCCAGCAACAGGAACATTCCCTGCTGGCTCTATGGTTCCCTCAGCACTGGAGCAGTTTGTGTTGTTGGGTTCCAAGAACCTTGCAGATGGAAAGGTGGGCTTGGGGTCAGGGTGGGTTGGGGGAAAAAGCCCAGCAGCAAAAACAATCCCAGCTGGCTTGCCAGCAAAACTTAGGGAGTTGGGAAGGGATAAAATTTTAAATAAGGTTATATAGGTAAGCAGAGACTGAAATAGAGATCTGCATTAGTTAGGATGCCACTTTACTTAAAATAAAAGCTGGACACATTGTTAGTGGCTTAAACAAGACATACTTTTTGCAAAATGTTTCTCCTACCTTTCCAAAGCTGATCGAGTTCTACAGTGGGACTGAAGAAAGTTTATATAATTTTTCTCTATCAACTTCAGTACTGGTTTATTATATACACATGAAAGTCTGCCATTTCATCCACTTTCTAGTAGGAAAATAAAGAAGAATTTGAAATATATTGTTTGTTAAAGTCAGAATCTATATTCATCAATTCATTGAATGTATTTCCCAAAAAAAGATATGTTAAGATATGTCTATATCTCCTCAAAGGAAATAGGAAATCATTTTGTTTGTTACAATGCTTTATATATGAAAGACTAAACATAGAAACTAATAGTTTCTTCCGTAATCACTATAGAGCATGTGATGATTTGAAAGAGAATGACCTCCATAATCTAATACAGTTGAATGACAGAGTTTTCAGCCAAAGAATAGGGTTTTGAAACTCTATATATTGTGTAGGAAAATTTTTATTTACTCAATGTCTTAGGTTTAACATAAAATTTAAATAACATGGATTCATTTTGGATATGAAGTTTAGTTTAGAAACAGAAGGACATTGATCAACTCAAAATAATTTCTTCTTTAGTAGATTAGGATTTTAAAATCATGGTAGCACTTTTGCTTTCTAGTATGTTTATTCATGCTTTTTAGCATTATTTTTGTTTATATTCAGTTAATAGTAAAGTAGTAGATTAGTCTATAATAGGACTAAATTATTAGAACATGCTCTAAACTCAAAGATTAATGAAAATGTAATTAGAATAGCTTGTGCTTCATGTTTCTAAAAAGAGCAGTAAATCCTAACAATCCTTCTTAGTTCACAAATTATTAACCTGATAGGCAGGAACCTCTCAACCTCATTGTTTCAATTTAGCTAAAGTGTTTGAATATTGAACTATTTTTTCTTTTTTATTCAGTGTTGCAAAGAAAAAATAGTGATTTGTTACTGAAGAACATGAAATTAAACAGAAAAATACAAAATTATATTTGTAAGTTTTATAAAAATACTTGAAGAAAAGTTCATTATCCCAAGATTTTAGATAATCACATACAAAATTGAAAGATTGCTTTGAGTGCATTTGATTATCTGTGCTGACATTGAAACCTTGAAGCTTCCTTCAGCCCATCCACAGGTAGGAAAAGTACAGTGTGAAAAAGACATGTACAGTAAAATTAATTAAAGTTTGGCATAATTTCACTGGATTCACATTCCAGAGCTCTCTTCTGCCAGCTACATGATTTGGGTAGCATTTTGAAACCTGGGAATATTTGCAGTTTGCCATCTGTCAAATTTGGTTGGTAATGGGCAACATACCTTTTTGTTGTAAGGACTGGCTTACAGTAGCTAAATTGATTCTACTGAACAAATACTACTCTATATATTCTGACAGCCACTTGTCTTTAGCTTGAGCTTTGGTCTGATGTTGATAGTTTTTAACATTCAGCATATTGTGAGTTTAAATTTTGTAATGTCTAAAACCTGTATTCTAAATGCCACTCAGGTAGTAATTCATAAAAGTATTAGATATTGGTATCTGTGTCTATTTAGACTTTCTATAATAGACTTTGCTCCTCAAAGTTATTCTTATGGTAGTTCAATTAACGTTTGTCCTCTACTGCAGTTTGTGTAGTATTGCCCAAGTCCATGTTTTAGTTTTAAAACTTTGATTCCCAGCCCTCTTTTACTATTATTGGTGGGTGTAGAAATCTTTTAATGAATGAGACACGATTGGGAGCTTCTGTATATAATGATATATCCTTGAATCTCATAACACAGCCACATCTTCATCTTTCTCTGTTTTCTTTCAAATGTGAGGCAAATGGGCTCTCTTTCCTATAGACTCTATCCCTATTGCAGTGTCTATTTACAGCACCGAAGGCAACTGTTTTACCATTAATAACTAAAGCCTCCAAAACAATTAGTTGAATTAAATAATTTCTTCTAATAAGCTGATTATCTTAGGTATGTGTTGCAATAACACAAAGCCAATCCAATTAAGCAATCCTTACAAAGAGACCTTTGCACTTTTAACTTAGAGACAAACTTTAAAATTCTTTAGGTGTATCTTTTATAATAATTAATCCATATACTACACTTGTTAATATGAGAATTGATAAATTATAAGCATGTAACAGAAAACACTTTGTCTATTATAATTATATTTTCTGTTGGTCCCATAATTCATTACTACTAATAATATTGTTTCAAAAATACATGTTTCAATGGTTTTTGAGGTTTGTCTTTTTAAAATGGTGGCCCTACATTTTACCCAGGACTGAAGTTAAGATTGTAAGCAAGGTTATGATTCTAATGTGAGAATCATAATTCTCTTTCAAGCTTAGGAGTTGTTATTCTACTTATCGATGTTCTTTTATATTTTCTTTTTATTTCTTTGTAAACTATACTTTAACTTCATATTATGTGTTATAAAATTATTTTTTTGCTTTCATATGGAATTTGATCTCAGTTTTATTTAATTTATACTTTGAATACATTTCTAAAGCCTACACATTTAACACCAACACTACTCAAATTATTGCACAAAATAGAATCAGAAGAAACATGGTCCAATTCATTTTATGAGGCCCCAATTATCCTAATTCTTAAACCACCTAAAAATTCAACAAAAAAGAAAATTGTAGTCCATTTTCCCTCATGAACACAAATACAAAAATACTCAATAAAATACTTGCAATCCCAATCCAAGAACACATCAAAAAGATCTGTGGAGAGATCTGTGTTCCTGCCACCTGGCTCCCGGCCACCTGGCTAGCTTATACCCCAAAATAATTATATAGAAACTGTATTCATTTAAACACTGTTTGACGTATTAGCTCTAGCCTCTCACTGGCTAACTCTCACATCTTGAATAACCCATATTTAGTAATGTGTGTAGCACCATGAGGTGATGGCTTACCAGGAAGATTCTACTCTGCATCCATCACGGAGAGAAGTGTCATGGCAACTGTCTCACTGCCTTCTTCCTCCCAACATTCTGTTCTGTCTTCCCCACCTACCAATGTTCTGACCTATTAGGCCAAGCAGTTTTCTTTATTAATTAGCCAATGAAAGCAACAGATAGATAGAAAACCCATTTTCTATCATTTCCCCTTTCTTGGGATTCATTTCCTCCTGCTGAATTGTCATGTCCAAACTTGATATGAATTTTTTTCCTTCAGCTTATTATATTTCATTTTGTTTGGTTTGGTTATTATCTTTTAGATGTCTATTCTTTTCTACTGAAAAACAGAAAGGTACTGGATCAGAAGAGGATGGTAGGAGGGAAGAAACAAGGAGGAGTAGTAGGAGTGGAAGCTATAATAAAGATATATTGTATGAGAAATTTTTTTTAGAAAAATTAAAAATAAAAAGGAGAAAAAATCTAAAAGAAAAAATGGGATATTTATGCACTAGGAAACCCTGGTATTCTGTCCATTGAGACCTTGCATTCAACAATTCAGTCATAACTGAGTACATGCACTGAAGTCTGAGATCACCTATACTTCTGTGTTTTAGATTAGAGAGTTAAGTTTCATCAGGTAGTTTCTTATATTGAAATATGTTTGAATTTTTTATCTTATGGGTGACCAGTACATGAGTTATTTGATATTAGCTTGTAGTAGACATTTAGTAAATGATTTTTATATTCAATATAAAAGATAATGCTATGTATCAAAATGCCCATTATTAATAGACAAAGGTTTGATTTCAAGGCTGATCATTTTAGATGAAGATAAAAGGGTGATAGACATAACACAACCCCTGTACCAAGATAGTTATACCCTTAATCGTTATTTGTGGCATTGCACCTTAAATGATAGGAAGGAATTTAGCAGCTATGCATACCTGAGTTAAGGATCTTTGAGTGATGTGGTGAGCCTCAATTACCAAAGCAATCTTTTTGTACTCACACTATAAACAAAAAACAAGAAGATCAAAGAAGCTTTGGCCATGGACTATAAACAGAAGCTGGAGTGGTATTCTTTGTTGAAGTAGAAAGGAATTTGAGCAATATTGTCAAGAATCCTCAGTGTGCTCACTGTATTTGTAAATCTCTAGACTACGCAGGCACAATAACAGAAGTTATACTTTACTTCAACAGGCATTTTTGAAAATAGCCAAAACATGTTGTACTCTTACAAAAAAATAAAATAAATCAGTCAAAAACTGATTACCTAATTCACTCAGAAAAAAAAAGAAAAAGAATAAGCTGCTTGGACAGCACACTCCTTGGAAGTAATTACAGGCAAAGTTTCACTAACAGGAAGGAGAATCAATGTTGTAAGTGGATGCATTGGGAGTCCACACAATTTAAATATTCTGCATTTATTTAGTACACTTACGCTGTCTGTGAATCACTGGGACAGTAACCATGCTCTCCTTTGTTCATAACATAGTTGTTAAAGTTACTCTCCGATAACTTTTCCTAATTGGAGGAGTTATATTAACAGTTGTTTATAAAATAAACTCAACTATTCATGTATAAGAAGCCAGTGAAACTAATTGACAATGTTTCTGTCACAGTTGATTTCAAACAACTCTGTAATGAATCCTTTGGATAATTAAATGCATAAATCCTTAGTAAAATAAAAGTTACTGCATCTGTAAGACACATTCTGTTTAATTCTGAATAGATTTATTCAGGAAGAAAGAAGCAATGAGAAAAGTAACAAATAACCATTAAACTTAATAAGTCTAAAGAAGTAATTTGAACCAAAAATATACAAATATAAATAAGTGCTATAATTTGGTTTTGTTTCCTCGTGGTGTACTAAAGTTATAAAATATCTTAATAAGAAATAAAGAAATTTTTAAAAGTCTGCTATAATGGGAGGGCTAGAGTTGTTGAGTGTTCCCATAGACATTTGTATACTTTTTATTGTTTGTATATAGAAAACAAAAATAATTTTCTTACTTTATTGAAACAATAGATGACAGTTAAAAACTCTGCTTTTTTGTTAAATAAAACAAACAGTGATAACCACTGAACACTACAAACTTATTGAGACAGAACACTAATTTATTAACAAATAATTACTGTGGTATAGAAAATTGGAGCCCATTATTGGTAATTTCTTTGTACTTAAAATGTAACTGAGTGATTTGCCCTTACCAAGAATAGATGATATCTTAATGTTTTCATCTTTAAAGAAAATATTTTGTTTGAATTCTCTCATTATTTATTGGCTGGGTTATTATTCCTTCTCAGTTAAGCTATCTTAAAGTCCTAGCAGTGATAATTCCTTACTTTTGGTGTTAGTACTCTATAGCTGGTAGAAAACATTTTCTTTCTCATTTCACAAAATTGAGCATTATTCTAGTTAAGAAAAGCTTGCATTTTCTACTTATGTTTTCCATTTTTATGCATTTATTTATTACTTTAATAATAAACTTGTCTTGTTACAAAGGAATAGAGTACCTTCTTTCCTCTTTAGACAAAACTCAGTTTCAGTTTCAGTTTCTGCTCTAATCAGCAGCACCCCAGTCAATTCTATAGTCCTTCCACTATCTTTTGTGGGTTAAGAAAGTATTCTCTAACACTTCAGTTCATTTTCTATGGCTGTGAATATACAGCTTGATCAAGGCAACATACAGAAGAAAGAAATTATTAATAGGCTTACAGTTTCAGAGGGTAAGCCCATGATCATTCTGATTAGAAGCATGACAGCAGGCACAGTGCTGGGACAATTACAGAGAGCTTACTATTGAGACAATGTCCACCAAACAGAGAAAGAGGCAACAAAATAGGAATGTTATGGATCTTTGAAATGCCAGAGCCCACTCCAATGGCACACCTCCCCTAAGAAGGCTTCTATTCTAACAGGGCCACAATTCCGTTGACAAGACCTTACCTCCTAATCTTCCCAGAATGGCTCCACTCCTAGGAACCAATAATTTTAATAGATGAGTTTATGAAAGTGCCTCTTACCCAAACTACTAAAACTTCTTAATCTTACTTCAAGTACACAGAAAACGCATATAGTAAACTTCGCACGAACTCCCTATCTGTATCCAGCTTTTATGTATCTTAAGACGGGGGATGAACAACCTGAAAAGTAACCAAAAAGTAGAAACAAATTCTCCTATATTGGTTGGTGGAGCACAAACAAAGGCAGATCAAAAAAATTAGCAAAGATGTCCCAAGAGCAAAAGGCCATCCTGTCTCTAAGAAGGTAAGTTGAAATTCAATTGAAAAAGCAGGCATTAGTAGATTTTATTTTTATCTCTCTCTTTTTTTTTTCTGAGCAAGGGAAAGTTGCAGAGATGAGTGGCAAGTAAGTAAGGGTTAAAATAATATAAACTGAAATAAACAAAACTATATGATCATCTCATTAGATGCAGAAAAAGCATTTGACAAAATCCAACACCCCTTCATGATAAATGTTAGGAATATTCCTAAAAACCGAGCCTCTCTGCCAACACAAACAATTCCATTCAGATAAATGGACAGAACTTTCATATATCCTGTGCTCTCACCCCTCCCTCCATAGCCAGTGTCTTTCAGCACCAGTTTTGTTTGCCAGGGATATACTGCCTTCAAATTCCCAACCATCTGGGAATTGGGATCCTGATAGCTCCCCTATGACCATGCATTCTGAGGCACTGGCCCACCCCCACTCCCTGGAACCTTTACTACCCAAGCCCTCTGTGGAAGAACATTATCCACATTCCTCCCCTTACCCACTCTCTCCAGTCAAACTGTAACTTCAAGGTCAACTTTCTCCCTACCCACCTTCCTCCTTCTCCCCTCCCTTCTACTGCACCTCTACCCCCCTCCACTCCTCAACCTACTTCTTAGACCCCCCTGTACACACTGGACTAACCCCTCCCAATCCTCTCCCATCTCCTCTCATACCAGATCTTACCATAACACTGCCCTTCTCTGCCCTCTCTGGGAGATGGTGGGAGCTGACGGCATTCTTAAATTCCATGTTCCCTTCTCTCTTCCAGATCTCTCTCAGAGAGAAAGCGGTTGGGATCTTTTTCTGCTAATCCTTCTGTTTATATTAAGGAGTTTTGCTATCTGTCCCAGCCTACAATCTAACCTGGCATGACTTCTATGCCATCCAGTGCTCTACTCTCACTCCTGAAGTTAGTAGAATTCAGGCAGCAGCTAGACAATATGCAGACCAGACTCACCTAGTACACAGTACAGTTCCTGTCGGGGAAGTGGCCATGCCAGGCACAGAACCATCCTGGGATTATCAACCTGGCCAGAATGGCTGACAGGGGCGTGACATCATGGTTCGATGCCTCCTTCCGGGTATGGAGATGGTCTCAGAAAAAGTAGTTAATTTTGACAAACTTCAAGAGATCACACAGCTAGCTGACAAAAACCCAGCCATTATTTTTAAAACTGATTACAAGAGACCATGGTCCAATATACTAGACTGGACCCTGCCTCTTCAGCGGGAGCCACAGTCCTGGCTATCCATTTTATTTCTCAGTGGGCACAAGATATTAGGAAAAAAAAAAAAAAAAAAAAAAAAAAAAAAAAAAAAAAAAAAAAAAAAAAAACATTAAAAAAGGCTGAGGAAGGTTCCCAAATTCCCATAGAGGAAATGGTGAAAACGGCCTTTATAGTTTTTAATGCTCGAGAAAAAACAAATGAGTCCTCTCAACAGATGAGACTGTAACATGCAGCAATGCTCCAAACAGAAGCCCTTGCAGCTGCGCTGAGGCCACTGGAACCCCCACAGGGGGAACAAGGGAAGTCAACCACGAGGCTCCACCCCACTGGAGCTCAGCCTACATCAACCTTCCTGGCAGGCTGCTCCAAATGTGGTCTAAATGGCCATTTAGTACGATATTGCCCTGGGCCTCCGCCTATGAGGCCATGCCCTATCTGCCAACAACCTGGGCACTGGAAATCACAATGGCCCCATGTGGGCTCGTCCTTTATGCCACGCCACAGAGGTCCAACCTCACCAACATCGGCAAGTGAGACAGACTGTGCCAGCATTGGAACTTCTCAACCCAGACTTGCTGACTCCCATAACCCTCTCTGAGCCTAGGTTAATGCTACAGGTAGCGGGTAAGTCCATTGCTTTCCTTTAGGACACAGGAGCTACCTACTCTGTTTTAACATCTCATTTGGGACTCATGTTCCTCTCAACAATTTCAGTCATGAGGGTAGACGGGACCTGCTCCTCTCTATTTAAAACTCTGCCACTGCCCTGAATTCTAGCAGGGTGAATCTTCTCTCATTTTTCCTAGTCATACCTGCTGGTCCGGCACCACTACTTGGTCGAGATATTCTCAGCCACTTCGGGGCCACACTCACATTGGCCGTCACACACTCTCCAGAGTCACACTTTCTTCTCACTTTAATAGCCTCATAGGTTCCTATCCTTGACTGCTGTGTCCCACCTCTCCCTTACCCAGTAGATCCCCAAGTATGAGACAATTCCACTCCTGTGGTTGCTACTCACCACCAGCCAGTGCTAGTTCACCTTAAAGACCCTTTATCCTTCCCTTCCAGACCCCAGTTTCCTATTTCTGAAACCCACCACCAAGGCCTTGAGCCTATTATCACCCATCTCCTATCTCAACTCACCCTGCAACACTCCTATCCTTCCTGTGCGTAAGTCATCTGGTGCTTACCACTTGGTTCAAGACCTCTGCCTCATAAATGGGGTAGTTATTCCTGTTTACCCAGTGGTTAACAACCCATACAATCTCCTGTCTAACGTCCCTCCTGCCACCTCCTAATTTACTGTTCTGGACCTAAAAGATGCCTTCTTTACTGTCCCTTTACACCCTGGCTCATACTTCCTCTTTGCCTCCACCTGGGAGGACTCTGACTCCCGATCCTCCAGACAACTTACATAGATTGTTCTTTCTTAGAATTTTTTGGGACAGCCCCCATTTCTTTGACTAAGCTCTGTCCTGAGATCTCTTAAACTTTGACCCATGTCTTAGCACACTTTCCTAGTATGTTGATGATCTCCTTCTCTGCAGTCCTACATTGCCTTTGTCCCAACAGGCCACCTCTGAGCTCCTGAACTTCCTCAGATCCCTGGGATTTCGAGTCTCACCAACTAAGGCTCAGCTGCGCTCTTCTACAGTAATATATTTGGGTGTTCAACTTAGCCCAGGGTCTAAGACTATGACGTCTGGCAGGGTCCAGGCCCTGAGGGATTTACAACCCCCAACCACAGGGGCTCAAATCCTCTTATTTTTGGGCCTGCTAGGGTACTTCTGCAATTGGATCCCTAACTTTGCCATTACAGCCAAGCCTCTGAACCACGCGGCCAGAGACCCCCACGGGGCCTCTCACCCATCTGGCCATCGTCCTCAGCCACTTTTCTCTACTGTGAGATGCCCTTCTAGTAGCCCCTGATCTTGCTCTTCCAGACCCGTGAAGCCTTACAATCTCTATACTGATAGTAGGTCAGGAGTGGCCACAGGAGTTCTAAGCCAACAGGTTGGGCCTTCGAATTGAGCAGTCGTCTTGTCTTTTTATCTAACCAGCTGAATCTCATCGTCTCTGGATGGCAACCATGCCTCAGAGCCCTGGCAGCAGCAGCTGAACTCACTTGGGAGGCCAATCACCGTGTATTCTACCCACCACCTCTCAGGCCTTCTGAGACACTCCCCTCTCTTCTTCCTTGAGTCCAAATTTCTTACAACCCTGTTTCGGGTCAAGAGTTGTCTCAGTGAACACACTGTGACAGACTTGAGCCCATCAATTCGGTATAGGCTTACAAATGGATTTTTGCAATTCAAAGCCAGATCTGTTATTGTCCCTGGGCTGCCTCCTACAAAATCTTTATCAGTTGGGACTGTCCAATACAGTCCATCCCAAACGGCTGGCTAATATCTCTCTGCACTAAGATTTGGCCTCAATACAACCTTAACAATGGGATGCAGTGGCCACCAGAGGAAACTCTTGAGTTTTCCATCCTCCGGGTTTGATGGGCTCAGGAGAGGGGGCTTCCAAAGATGGATGCTGGAGGCTGAGATTACAATATAGGACTTGGAGAGATCAGAAACACAAGGATTGTATTTAAACATGATAGACGCAACATGCAGCAAACCTAAAGCCAACATAGAATTAAATGGAGAGAAACTCAAAGTGTTTAGAAAACTACTAAAATTAAGAACCAGACAAGGCTGTCCACTCTCTCTGTATCTATTCAAGTTCTAGCTTAAGCAATAAGACAACAAAAGGAGATCAAGGGGATACAAATTGGAAAGATATAAGTCAAGCGTTTACTATTTCCATATGACATGATAATATACATATGTGACCCCCAAAATTCAAGAAGAGAACTCATACAGCTCATAAACACCTTCAGTAATGTGGCAGATACACATTTTCAAAGTCAATTTAAAAAATCAGTAGTCCTCCATTGTACAAATGATAAAGGGACTGAGAAAGAAATCAGAGAAACATCACCATGTATGATGTATGGTAGCCACAAATAACATAGAATGTATTGGAATAACACTAACCAAAGTAGTAAAAGACCTGTACAATAAGGACTTAACCCTTGTATGATGTGGGCTTCCCCTCTGTATTCTGTGCATACCTTTGGTTAATAAAGATGCTGTCTTAGGCCTGCACAGGGCAGAATAGAGCTAGGCAGGGAAAGCTAAACTAAATGTTGAGAAAAGTAGGTAGAGTAAGAAGACACCATGTAGCCTCCAGAGGGGAAAGACATGAGTTGCCAGCTGGAACTTAGCTGATAAGCCATGAGCCTTGTGTTAAAATATAAAATGCTAGAAATGGGTTATGAGATGACTGAGCTGGAAATATTCATAAGCTAATAGGCCCAGCAGTGTTGTAATTAATACAGTTTCTGTGTGATTATTTCAGTTCTGGGCAGCTGGGAACAAACAAGTAGCCCCCTTACAATAGTTTTGCTTCGATACAACACTTATATCCTTCTGGGAGTGTAGAACAAGTACTATTTACACTAAAAAGTACTAATAGCAATTGTTTACTGAAGGGGAGAGTGTGTTAAGAAGTGGAAATACAATAAGAGGAAGTATTATGTAATCAAGCATAGAGAGTGGAAGAAATAGACATTAACAATGGCAGTATCAGCCAGTTTTTAAAAAAGTGGGTGCATATTCTATTTTACTCACCGTTGAATCCATACACGTGCCTTTTAAAAAGACACAGAGTTTTTATCATTGACTTTTTAGTGTGAGATGGATTCAGAGACTAGAGCCTATAGTATTAATTTCTTACCCAAATAGCTAGTCTCATCCCATTGATGGCAAATTCCATAATGAGTTTTTTCAACGCCCACCAACCTCTCTGAAGTAATTGGTACTGCCAGGAACAACCATATCTCACTGTCGAGAAAAGTCTAAGTTCTTAAAATCTTTTAAATGCTATATTCTAGGTCTTTGAAATGTTGAAGATTATCTTTATTACTGAAATATATTTCTATATATCTAGAAAACCTGACTACAAGTTTTGCTGTTATAGATGACTATCCATTAATCTATAATTTTAATTATACATTACATTACATTTTTAAATGAACTATATAAACATAATACCTTAAACAAGAACAGAAATACATAATCACAGTAACAAAATTGACCTTAAATTTGTATCAATAGACTAAGATTCATACCAATGCAAAGTATTCATCTTTATATCATATCCCCCTTTAAATAAAAATAAACAATTATAAACAATCATTTTGGGTATTTAGATGTTGTTTTCTCCAAACTCATTCCTGCTATTTGTTGCACAAAGTATTTTTAATGTTCATGTAGACCTTTTAGGGGGTTTTGTTTCAACAAGTCACATTAGCCTTGAAGGTATCCACAGTTCCCATCCTCTGTGGATACAAAAGCAGAACCTCTTTTCCAAAGTAACATATCCTTAGACTCAAATTTTGAAGTCACGATACCTCTAAAATATGTGTGGTTATTTAGGTTAGCAGACTCCATTATCAAATGTGACTCTATAATTAGCTCATTAATAGTCAAAAATTCAAAGAAAATACAGTAATATGTATAGTCTGGACTCTGTCTATTTTCCATCTTTACATGGCATTTATTTTCCTCTCTCTCTCTCTCTCTCTCTCTCTCTCTCTCTCTCTCTCTCTCTCCTCTCTCTCTTTCTCTCTCTCTCCCTCTCAAGCCCATTTTTTTTTAAAAAAACACTGTGAGCCATTCAGAGTCTGAATTTTTGTTTGATTCTTTCTTTATTACATATCTGTAATCAGTTTCTGACCAGGACTATCTCTGTTTTTAAATGATAAAGGAAGAACATGTCTAGGACCAATTCCATGGCCCTGCCTATTGGTTCTGCATCAACCAACATGGCAGAGGTATGTTGACTAACTCTGAGAGTCATGATCACTGCCCTAGTTCCAGGGAGGCAGTGGATCTTTGTAGCCATTAAGTAAATTGTGGCATGCTGCTTACATATCCCATTTAAATGCTCCAGTACAGGACCAGCACAAACCAAACAATTTTTGCTGCTAATGCTGAGTCAGGAAACTTTCTCTTAACAGGAATCATGCCTCTGCTTGCCTCTAGCAAAGAGAGAATATCTGACAAAAAAAAATGTGGCTACCAAGAATCTGCACTTGGATCCCATTTTTTGTGGGTCCAGAAGCCCTCTGTTTGTTTTTTAAGTTTTTCTAGGTTTTATATGGGTCCATGCCAGATGATGAATGCCATTTTGAAGGGGAAACATAAGTCAAAGGAAATAAAGTATCTCCCAGACTCCACTTTAAAGGCAGGAGCCTTTATACTGTATTGTTGGTCTCTGTAAGCTTACTAAGAGGAAGTTGCTAGCTGCTAGCCAGCTCTTGGGTAAACACTAATAAAAATCAATTTGCTTCAAATTTGGCTCAGAACTGTGGTGGTGGTCTTATTGTCTCTGGTAGGATCAACAGTGAAATAGTGTTGTAGTATTTCTAATTATTTTTTTATTTTTTGATAATAAAATATTTAACAAAATTTCCCACTTCCATTTACTGCTTCCAAACCTTTCACATGTGTTTCTTGTTCTTTTTCAAATTCATGGACTTTTGTCATTAACATATACACTTCTAAATATATAAATACAACCTGCTCAATCTTTATGTTACTTGCCTGGATAAGTTTTCAAGACTGATGTTTTGGTATTGGATCAACTTGTGTGATCTTCCCTGGGATAACTATTTCTTCTACCATCAGCATTCCTTAGTTGTCCATAGTTCTCAAATGCCTGAGGCTCCTGGGCTTTCCTCTATCTATTATTAGTGTCTATTGTTGTACTTGTACAACTTTGGTAGAAGCAGTCAAGTTGGGGCAATTCAAGCATGTAGCTTCTGACATTCCCAGAGAAAATGATCTCAAGCAAACTCTGTTCCTCAGACTCTTAGAGTCCCTCAGCCTTCACTCCAGGCCACACTTTTGCCAGGATCTCTGAGCCTTAGTTACAACAGTTGCATTGTAAATGCATCCACTGAGACAGGGCTCAGTGACAGTGTATTCTGGTTGGTTTCGTTTTCTGAAATGGTTTCTGTCTGATGTAAAGAGAAGTTTCCACAATAGAGGGTAAGGACTACACTTAACTGTGGTTATAACCTGAACAAAGAGTACTCAAAATAAGACAAAAAAAATGACAAAGAAATATCTCAAAAATTTTCATCTTCCCTAGCAATTAGGGAACTGCAAAACAAAACATTTTTTGAAATTTCATCTTGCCCTAGTAAGAATGGGAAAGATTAATTAAATAATAAACAACAAATGCATAAGGGGTTGTGCTGATGAGGAAACCCACACTCACTGTTGGTGGGACTTCAGTCTGATGAAACCACTATGAGAACAAGTATAGACAATTCTCAAATGGACTGGAATCCTACAGAGATAATTGCTCAGCTGTATTCATTTCTGGGAAAAAATTGTTATGCCTTTCAATTGACTAATGAATAATGAAAATATGGTGTATATGCACCACAGAATACTATCCAGCTGTAAAGAAAAATGAAGTCTTGAATTTTACAAATAAATAGATGAAACTAGAAACTATGATATTGAGTGTTGGAATGCAGACAGGGTATTACAAACTTTGCATATTGTAATATTCTTGAATAAGATTTGTTTATATCTTAGAGAAAAAGGAAGAAAATCTTGTAGATTTTAATTTTCTTAAGTTATAAAAGTTTATTTATATGTTATGTGTATATGTGTGAATGGTATTTATGTGAACCATAGGAATGCAGGTTCCCTCAAAAGCTATAAAAAGGCCGGGCGGTGGTGGCACACGCCTTTAATCCCAGCACTCGGGAGGCAGAGGCAGGCAGATCTCTGAGTTCGAGGCCAGCCTGGTCTACAAGAGCTAGTTCCAGGACAGGCTCTAGAAACTACAGGGAAACCCTGTCTCGAAAAACCAAAAAAAAAAAAAAAAAAAAAAAAGCTATAAAAAGGAGTAGAATCTCGTGGAACCTGAGTTAGAGGCCTTTGTAAACTAGAGGGTGTCTGTGCTTGGACTGGAAGCACAGTCCTCTACAAGGACAGCATGCACACTGAGCTATAAAGCCATCTATCCTGTTACTTCTGCATATTTTTAAAGATCTGGAAAGGAGTCCATATTTTCTACATTTATCTAAATTGTGAGCACATGAAACATGGCAATCAGAAGAATGCTGTAATGATTGATAAGGTGATAAGTTTAGATGTCATTTTGAATGTATTTTGCACACATAAATATTTGTTACATTGATAAAATGTAATATCAGAAACAGAGTAAAGCTGTAGGATTTGTTCAGAGTCTAACACTTCCTACTTTTATGGCTTTGGGCTACTCACTTGAACTTTTTTTTTTTTTTTTTTTCTCATGGTTTATTTTTTTTTTATATTTAAAAATTTCCATCTCCTTCCCTCCTCCTCCCCCCTCCCTCCCCTCCTTCTCCCCTTTCTCTCCCCTCCTTCTCCCCCTTCCCTCCCCTCCCCTCCACCCATACCTCCCCTCCCTTTTTGAACATCGTTTTATCATCTATAAATCGAGACTATTACAAACTGATGTTTTTGTTATGGAATGCATGGTATAAATTTTCACCATCTTTTCAGTTGGGGTTATGTTATGTTGTCCAGGATGCCCTTGAGATATGGGTTCATGCTTTCCTTTTACACCAGCCTGGGGATATAGGAGGATGACAGCAGACCTTGTTCATGATATAAGGTTTCAAATGTTCTGTTTAATATGCGGTGCATAGTTGAAGATCTCTACATTTTAAGAAAATGCATATTATGTCATGGCTGCCATGTGCGTTGATCGATATCTTCATTTTAGAACCTTTTGTTCTATGACTGGGCTGAGTCATTTGCCAAGGAATGATTAAGTTTAAATTTACTACATGGCTTTATACTTTTATTAGGACCTTGAAGTCAAGTGACTATGAAAATAAAATAGACAGCTAGAAAGCATCATAAAAAATTGCTTATTTGAAAGAACATCAGAAAAAGACTCATCAAAAAACATTCCTAATGTCATAGTTATATCATTTGTCAGTTTCTCCATTACCCCAGGATCTTAATTTTAACATTTTTGAAATAAATATAAAAGTGTAAATATTGACTTGGGCTTCGACAACTGGCAGGGTTGTTGAGATGATGAAAAGATTAATCAATGAATCATTACAAATTTCAAAACCATGGAGTAGAATGTAGTGAGCTATGCAGAGCAGTTATGTGAACAATTGCAACAGCCAATGTAGCAAATGCTTATACACCTTCTTCCATAGGCAGCTTGGTTGGATGCACATCTGGTCACCAGATGAAGCAAATGCAGCACTAAAAACATTATGTATAAGTATTAAAACTTACTTTGTTAGAAAGATCAGAAACAGTATAGCTGGTAAAGCCTGCTGATAAAATTGCGCTGTAAGAAAACCATAGTAAATAGTAGGAGGTAAAAATAATGCCACTAACATGAAAGGTCCAGCTTCTTCCAGTCATGACAAGTAAAAGATCATGCAGGTTAGATAAGATAGGCATTCTGAGTCAAACATGCCCAATTGTTGGGTTTCTGGAATTTTAATTTCATATCTCAGAGAGAGAGAGGGGGGAGGGGAAGAGAGAAATGTATTTTTGTTTCTTTATACAATAATATATATATTCTATAGAACAGTTATATAGAATTTAAAATTTTGATAACATGTTAATATAAAGTAGCATTTGACAATGCTGATGAAAGATAGATGACTTACATGCTTCTACAACATAGTATTCTACTCTCTAATTCCATTTATTTAAGAAGCTAACTTTAAGAATTTGTCAATTAATGAACAAGTGACAGGTGTAGTCATACATGGACCTCTGTGTGTGCCTGGTGCCTTTAGAAATCAGAAGAGGGCACTGGATTGCCCAGAACTGAAAGAACAGAAGCCTATGAACAGCTACATGAGTGCTGTCATCAAACCCAGGTTCCCTAGAAGAGCAGCCAGTGTTCCTAACCGTTGAGCCATCTCTAAGCCTGAAAAACACATCTTTTATAAATTTATGTGTGAATAATGGATTTTTGAGATCTTATAAAAATTTATAAGTATGTTTTTCTGTTGGGAGCAGTGAGACCCCAGATCTTGAATTTCTTGTAATCCCCTGATCTGAGTGCCTACAGCTGCTCTGAGCACGAAACCTTCAGCAGTTCCTGATGGCAGGAGAGTGGTTTCTGGTGGGTTTGGCTGGGGCATGACTATATCTAAATAATCTGCCCCTGAACACAATAAAGGGGCATTCTTGAGGAACTCAAGGATGACCCATGTTGCTGTCTCTCTGTCTGTGTGTGTCTGTGTTTTTTAACCTCCAGCCCCTTGCCTGAAGTACGCACAGAGTGCAGACACAGGGGCAGTGTGTGGCAATTGGAGGTCTCCACAGAGATATATATTGGCATTTTTCACCTAAGGTGATTACAGTGAATATTATAAGGTACATACAGTTACTGAAACATCCTTGTATATATTAAATAGTTTGCTATACTCATGTTTTTCTTTTATTAAGGATTTTAGGAATTCCTGAATACATATTTATAATGAGAATGTGATCTTGTAACTTTTATCAAAATCAAAATTTGTATGATTATATTGCTAGTTAATTCTTCTAAGTAAGGACAAGATGAGTATATTCTTATTTTTATCAAATTTTGAAGCAGGATAAACATTGAATTTATCTGATGCTAAGATTCGGTTGGAAAATAAATAATGGTGAATAGTGATTAGTTTGAGAAATGAAAGGATTAAGAATCCTAATACACAAACAAAGTGTTGTTTCACTTCTAGTTGGGGAATCTTCTGGGGGATATGATAAAACTTTATCATAGAAGAAATAAGTCTCTTTCTCTCACACCATTGGACTCCTAGAAGTTTCACTGATATGGGACGTCCTTGAATTTCATTTGGACTTATTTAGCATCTTCTGGTGTTATATCAAAGCCCACAGGGATTGTTATCTATCTCCTATTCTATCAGTACAATCAGCAAAATATCTTTAGTTTAATGAACCAGGATAATGTTTTATGGACAAGGCATGCCATGAAGATTACTTCAGACCAAGTTATGATTCAGCCTGTGGAATTAAATACCCCTGAGGTTAAGAGTAAAAGTTTGCTACTGTCCTATCAAGATGAAAGCAAATTACATCTCTATAGAAGGGTGTGAAGGAAAGCATATTTTCAATATCAGTAGTTGTGTATCAGTTACTAAGTTATATGTTAATCTGTTTAAGTAAAGAAGCCACATCTGGCACAGCATCTAGAGTTAGTACTTGATTAAGTAAGCAGTAAGTAATTATCATTCTCCATGAACAATATATATTATGCACTGACCAAATAAGGAAGTTTTAGAGAGATATGTTGGGAATAACCTCCCTGGCATCTTTATTTAAAAAATAATTTTATCTTTTCATGGGTGTGGATGTTTTCCTGCATATATGTCCATGAACTAGTTGCATTCCTGATGCTGGCAGAGGTTAGAAGAGGATCCCCTGCAACTGTTGTTACAGATAATATTGAACCAACCCTGTGAATACTCAGATCATACCCATGCTCTCTGAAAGAGAAGCCAGGGCTCTGTGTTCTTTTCCTAGTTCACTCTTGTATCTTTCAAGTCCTTCATTGGTACATAATTTCTATGATTAATCTAAAGATGTTATAGTGTTTTTGGTTTACTACATTCTCTTGTAGAGGTAGCTCTAGCAACTTATATTTGACCGTTACAAGTATAATAACCCCCATTCCTCAGATAAGAGAATCAATATTGAAGTTCTGTCAATTTCTAAGTGTGTCTTCTTAAGTATTCAATCTAGGACTGGTAAAAATAACCAAAAGATAGGTTATAGGCACCTGTGAACTCCCATTTAGCAGGACATTGTATGCATTGACCTCATGATTTTTATAGTCCCCTTTCTATATTTGGTTAAAATGTTTAGGTCCTCCAAGATCCAATATCAATTTTGAGGCTAGTAGGCTCTAAATGCCTCATAATTTACTTTTCACCAGTGTACAGTCATCCTAATGAATGTCTGAGGTAACTTTGGGAAGAACGAAGGAAATTTGTAGTAAAACTTTTAGGTATAGTATCAAGGTTCTTACTCAAAGGACCCAGCTTTCCTTTTAGTCAAGGGTTTAAGTAACCTGAAAAGAAGTCTAGATATTGATTGAAGTACCATAATTCTCATTTAGTTTGATACAGACATGTCTTTGTTCCTCTGTTCTAGACCTTTCTGCATATACAGAGTGATCAGAAACTTAGTGGGCATCCTGTACATTTTACATGTGGAACCACTCCTGGTATCCATACCTGTGTTGCCTGAGCTCCTCTAGAAGAACAGAATCAAGAGTACAGATATATAATACATAGGAAAACATGAAGACTATGCTAATTGGCTACATTATATAAGCCGGATAGCCCGCAGTACCTGTCAGCATGCTGGAGAAGCTCCTGAATAAATAATGCAGGATACATCAACAGTTTTGGTCAGATGCTTCAGGTCTGGAAGAGTCTTACGGAACTGGAGACTGGAAATCCTAGTTCTGTTGGTAGCAAATATGGCAGCAGCTGGAGTAACAACAATATATTGGATGCACTAAATAATAATGAGAGAGAACCCACAATATTTGTTTACTATATCTACATCAGTATTTTGCAAGTAGTTTTAATTTTATTTTTTTCATTTCCTTTTGTAACATTTTATTTCCTATTTTTGAGTACTTCATATAAACAATGAAATACAAAGTTTGCTTCTCATTTCTACCTAAACATATTTAAATTTCCCACCTCCACTACGACTTCTCATCCCAACTTCTTGTCTTTATTTTTTAATTATTTTTATTTTTAAGACCACTAAGCCCAGTTAGAGTTGCCTGTATGTATAAGGATATGAATCATCCACAAAAGTATGAGACGCCCACAGTTGTCATATGCCACCCAAAGTGGGACTATTTCTGTGCTATGATTCTACACTATCAAGGTGATTGTATTGTAGAAGGTTCTGTTCAATTTTGTTTTATTTTAGGAATTCTTGGGTAATAATTTGTCTTATACTTTCCATTGTTATTGTTCTATCTTCTTAGGATTCTTCACAACTACTATTTCATATCTTAGCTCATTTCTTATTTGCATTTCTATGTAATATTTTTATGTAAACCTATATGGGATTCTTTTCTATATTCACCATTGATAAAACACTATTTCTCAAGTGATTTTGAGTTTCTTACATTTTTGTTCAGCTTACTTGTAAAGGACTGTCTTCTATTTTTTATATCTTTTTTGTATTTTCTGAGAGATATTAATTTAAGTTAGCCAATGCAGATAGAGGAAAAGTTCATTAGTTTAGAGTCATTATAATGCAAATGTTTATAAAATGCCCTCACAGGCATACCCAGATTCATACCTCAACAATCAAGATCAATTTGAAAATTATTCTTTATTCTTTCTTAAATATATTATTGTACATAACTGAAAATGGTAACCTTTGAATTTCTCTATTCAATCCCTTCACATCAGTAACCATCTTTCTACACTGTGTTTCACTTATTTGGAGATGTGCACCTGTTTTTAGATGCCATATATTAATGAGATTATTAACTATTTTTTGCTCTGTGCCTTGAGCTTACTTCACCAAGTGCACTGCTCTTTAGCTTTATTTCGTCAAAATAGAGACTCGCTATGTGCCCCAGCTGCACTTTAACTCACAATGTACTACCACATAACCTATAACTTGCAGTGTTCTCATTCCAGCTACGTGCTTGAACAACAAAACTATACAACTGCATCACGTAGAATTTCCTCGTTTTAAAACGGTAATTACTATTTCATAATGTGTGTGTATGTATCTCACAATTTCTTCATTATTCGTGGGGATATTTGCATTCTTTTCATATGTTATTTGTTTTGAATAATGCTGCAATAAGCCTGGGAAGCAAAAACCTTTACTACATGGTGATTTTATTTCCTTTAGGGTCATACTAAATAGAGTGATTCCTGGTTCATATGATCTCTTTTTATGAACCTCAATAATATTGTCCAAAAATGCAACATTTATTAAAAATTTATGTCAGTTGTATGCACTTTGTATATGTTCATTCATTTTCTAAACCACTTTTTCATCATTTGTAGCCTCCTTTGTTTCTGATAATAGTTATTCTAAAATGTTAAATGGTACCTCCTTATGAAGCAGAATGAGATTAATCTCGTCATAGAATTATATAAATTTATATTTCACTATGGTTTTGCTTCACATTTTCATGTTAGTTTTTGTTTGGACTCTTATATAGGGAGTCCCTTTACCTCGAGTAAAACAGAGACTGACATCTTCCTACAAATATGGCAAGGTTATGTTCTTTTTGCTGTTGTTAACCATATATGATGGGGTTTATTTTGGTGGCTCCTTTGAAAAGTATCTCCTTCTTTTATGCTTCTGTATAGTGATTTCTCTTGATTCCTGTCTGACAATCCTTTAACCAGTGTGGGAAGCTAATAATTTAATGTCATATGTTGACATGGTCTTGTAGATTTTACTTTTGGGTTCTAAAACAAGGCTAGAATTCTCCTCATTTTAAAAGTTTCTTTTAAGTGGAAGCTGAAACATGTATGTAAAAGCTCAGTGTAATCACGTGTCTAGGAGCGTGCATTTACAGTCTTGTAATTAAACCAGTTTGGACCTCTAGTCGACATCAGACATTAGGCTGATTCCCCTTAAAGAAAGCAGAACAATTCACCATGTGCAAACATCAGAAAGAAGGAAATACTATTGATTTGAGCCACCATTTTTTCAGGTAGCTTGCTCCATTGCAATAGAGAGATTAAATAATGAATTGAAGGAAAGACGTTGTTGCTATTTTTTTCTGTTCCTGTCATTAACTACTGAAGGCATGCATGTCTGTGGTACTTTATGGAAAATTTGAATTTGAGGTGTGTATTTGTGTTTGAAATCAGTAACCAATAAAATCCATTCAATTTTAAAGAACTAAAGCCTTTTTTTACTTTAAATTATGTTTCAAGATAAGGATATCATGTTGCCTGGATGATGCCATATTGAAACTGGAAAGAAATGATAGCCCTCTGAATAAGAAATCAAGTACAGACTGAATTTTAGCACACTGGTTTTGTTGTTTTGCTTCTGTGACCTTTTTCTTAATAAGAGCAGAAGCTTAAATTAACTGCTTTGTCTCGAGTACAAATGCAGTTGTACTGTCCTGGATATCAAAATCACAGTTAACTTCGTTTCTGAGGTAGTGGGCTTAGTTCAGTTCAATTTTTAGGGATGCACTTTTCCCTTGGGCGATTCCCAAAACTGCCCTTGATTTTGTCCTGTGATCAAACAACTGGAGTAGACCATTCTCTCATTTTCCTTTGTAAAAATAAATCATTTAGGCTTTTACTAATGCCATTTATAATTTAAGGTGGAAATTCAGATGTTCTTCATTTATTTGTGTATTAGTTAAAAACATAGCTACAAAAAGTCATGAGCAAAAATTTCCAGATATCCTACACACGATTTTCTAACTTATGCTATAAAAATGGCACCAAGACAAGTAGCAGAAGACATGCAGGTGAAGGTCACCGAAAGAGGCTTCAATAATAAAGGGTGAGACTGGAGGGGAATTCAAAGCTCTCACTCCATATTTTCTGAGGACACAACATAACATAGTCTTCACTAACTCTGCAACAATTTTCAGGTCAGTGAATTAAGCCAGAGTTACAGATCTTTAGAAACTATCTCGGATATTTGTGTGTTGTGAAATTTGGGTAATAATCATGTGTGAAGATCATAATACACACCTGGGTATTTATTTTATTTAAGATAAAATATTTGATCATACTAATTCTAACAATTTTTTAAAAAGTATTTCTGTCATAAAGAGAATCCAAAACTGTGAGACTGAATTTTCCAATGTCTATTCCTTAATCTTATAAGAGATGGGTGTTTAAAAAGTTAAAATCACATTATCAATATAAAATCATAACTATATCTGATTTTCCCATAAGTTGCCATAAGTTGTTGTGAAAGCAAAAAGAAAATATCCATGAAATAGACCTTTGTAGTTAATCCATATGATTTTGGAACATTTCAGAACAAACAAAAATTTAATTTTATTAGTATAAATAAGACAGATTTCTTCATTTCCCTTGTGTCATTTATGCATGATAATTAAAAAATCTTTTTAACAAATCCCAATTCCCATTACCTCACCCCAGCTGTTAGATGACTAGGGCTCAGAAAATACAGATATTTATTTGTGCGTACTACTATAGCTGTGGCTGACTTATTTGTATGCATTCCTGTATTAGCACAGTCTTAATGTATTTTACTTGACAAATTTTTATGCAGATATTACAGCACATTTTTTGACCACATGTTGGAACATTTGTGAGCAAAAAAAAAATCCCATCTTTATGTTTGAAATTTATGGGAACACAATTAAAATGAGAGGGGTCCAAAGGTATCAAGATAATTACATTTTTCTAATCTTACTAAACAAGATAAATTACCTGCAGGCCCTCTTATAAAAGATGAAATCTTCATAATAAGTGAATTAATCAAGCAGCAGCTTGCTACTGCACTTGCATTTATAACAGAAATGATTCAAAGACTTATTTTATGGGGAAATTAATGGAAACAGGCTTTTCATTCTTCTGCACCAATTGAAAACCTCAGCAACCAGCTGCCCACTTGTCAAGAAAACAGAAAGAAGCTGGAAACAAAGATAAATAAAAACACCTTTTTCCTGGCACTTTTGAAGAGAAAAAGGAGCTCTCATTTACAACAGCCATCTGTTTGTTATTTAATATGGGTGAATTACATGCTGTAATGAGTTTGTTTCTGCATCACTCAGTGCAATGGAACACAAGTTCACTCTCATAATGTGCAGCAGTTTTTAAAAGCTAATCATTTAATTGGACACAATCGTCAATGACAAATGGAGATGTAAAAACTCAGCCAGCTGTAGAGTGAATATGTAATCATTGTGAAATCATATTATTTTACACGCTTGAAGACTCCTTAATAGTATCTGATGTTGGTCATAACCGCAGACTCTGAAGAATTGAAGGAACATGGTGAAAAACAGCATTCCGAAATGGCCTCATGTAATTGGCCCATATCAATGCCCGTGTTAGAATCACCATTTGACTTGGGTAGGTAAAGCCTTTCTAAAGCATTTATGATTGTCTAATTTTGGCTTTGATTTTTATATCTTTTTTCTTGCATTCCTTTGCAGTCAGTAATTACTACTTCTGAGCAGCTTGGATATTATTTTTTAATCTGCTTTAGTAATTTGTAGCTATTTCTTGCTTTTGTATGTAACATCACAAACAGTCAAACAGAGAAACTTGAAAGATTGGAAGTTAACAGATCTTTTTTTTAATCTCTTTTTTTAATAAGTGATATCTAACTAGCCTGCTTCAGGAAATGAAGCCTGCATGCTTTTTCTAAGGCTGCACACATTACAATCAGCATTTAGACAATGATGCCATGTTCTTATAAAAATAAAAATAATTCTCCATTGTAAATATTTTACCTTAGAACTCCCCACAAATAAACTAGACTCATGAGCAACTGTCAACAAAATAACTATATTCTATTTCTAGGCATCTTCAGAAAAGTACAAGAAATAAAGTCATAGCAAAATTTGTTTTTGCAGTAAATTTTGCAACTTGAATACATTCTGTATGTTATATTATTGACTGGGATTTTTTTAGAAATGACTACTTTCTTCTTTATTGTATTTCTAAAAATGTTAGTGTTTGTAGAATGTTCTCATGATTAAAAGGCATAAGAAATATCCATCTATATTTTGAATAACTATATACTGTTTTCTTATACTCTATATTTAAGTTGAGAAATAACCTTAGTTTAAAAAAATTTTGTTGTTCTCTCTGTATAAAAATATGTCAATCTTTGTTATTACAGCTAATGAAGTCCAAAGAATCTCACATTTCATATAGATAGCATTTTTTTTATTTCTTATGTAATGTTCTTATATCTTAATACTCTTTTAGTTATGGGTTCTGCTTTTATATTCAAAATCAAAGTTGTGTTTTGTGAACAAATCTTAAAGAATTACAGGCATTTTCTGTATTTATTTTTCTTTGCAATCCGTAAGTAGTTATTTATCATGTTTACTCCTTCATGAATAGTGTTTTGAAAATGTATAGTTCATTAGAATATGAAGAACCAATCTTTGAATTCTCACAAAAAATATACAAATGAAATTAAGGTATGCTTTAACATCTCCATTTCATTAATGCATACACTTAGAGATTCTTTATGTCAAAAGCAAAGACAAAAAATGTAAATCCAGGACCAAGACAAATTAGATGAACAAAAGACTGCAGTAAAGTACCTTCGATATAATGAGATTATTCACCCAGGAAGTAAGTTAAAATAGATGCCTTGCAAATTAAGGAAGCATTCCAAATATCCTGTGAATATGACCTAAAAGTAATCAGCTATCGCTCTCTTTCTAGTCAGTTATTAGCAATGGGAAATAAATTTTGATGATGAAATTAAAAGTCAGTCCTGAGCATAAATTCACACAAGTATCCTTAACTTTATTTGTAGTGAGTTTTATTCAATCTCTACATCTATGTTCTATTCATTCATTCAAAACTATTCTAATATGAAAGCATTATTATATACCATGAAGGGCCTCTGAAAAAGAGACCCAAAGACCCACACAACTATTGATATGATGATTTATTGAAATGACAATTATTCCTTAGAGACCATACACATTTTTTTGAAAATGTTTTTCTTTTATTTACTCCAAGAGTTACTACTGGCTTGGGGAATCAAGGAAGTAACCCAGGGGAAATAATTTGAAAAGAGAAAAGCAAGAGAAATCCCCAGTGCCTCAGTAGGGATGGGAAAGCAGTATTGTGCGATTCCATGCTGAAGAGATTTGTAGCTGACAATGTGCAGCTGAAAATCTTAGAGTAGCTGTCACTGCCAAAAAGGTTTCTTCACTATATGTACCTTCCATACATCTCCACATGTATAATTACTGTTCTTTACAGAAACCCTTTATTTGAACTAACGCGGACTAGAAGGGCATTGCAAACACTAAGTTGTCCTATGTTGTTATACAAGATCACCTTTTCAAAAATATTGACTTGTAATTCTACAAGATCAGGTTCATATGTCAACTCTTGTACTGAATTATTCCTTACGGTTCAAGTTCACAGAAAATTGGCCCCACCCTAAATTTTCAAAGCATTTTCATTTTCCTGCATCATTTATAACTCATTATGAAAATGTCTATGTACATATTTATGCCTTTATTTTGCAAATAGCAAGTCATATTCAAATGACCGACTCAGTAGTTTTTGCAAATTTTTGGAAGATAGGATTGGATACTATGTACATGAGTATGACAATCTATTGGTAATCATATGTCTGATGTGCTTACATCTAAATTCTCTATATTCTAAATCTTTGTCAAACACTTGAGAGTCAGTCACTCTTTCTAACGTTTGTCTATAGAGCTCAAAGAACACAGTGTATGCTGTGCTTTAATGTAATTGTTCTGTGTTTATGTTCAAGAATCCTCTTAGTCATTTGAGTGCTAATGTCTTTCTCAGTTCATAGTGAATAACATTGATTAAATAATTGTGTATTGTATGGAATTCCTTAATAAAGCTTTATTATATTTTTATTTCAACAATGTGTACAAAATCAGGTACATAGCAGATGCTCAATAATTGACAATTTAATGGTGAGTAACTTTTTGGAAGGATGATAAATGATGCATGGATGTCACAACAATGCATAAAGAAACACCAAATATTTAATGTTTTATGTTTTATAATTAATTGAAATTTCACATACTGGAAATTACTGACTCTGAAGAGTTTTTGCAAGATTTAGAATATACAATATTGCAATGTAATTAAACATGTAATTACCAATAAGTGATTCCCCAAAATAGTTTTACATTGGAGGAAATTGAGAGCAGACGTCTATGACCGATTGTTCTGAGTCAGTCTTCCAGATGAGCCTGGCTTCCAGACAGTGGGCATACCCAATCTCATTTTCTCAAGACCTTAATTTTATAGGCCTCAACAAATAATATAATTTTATTTGAGTTGAAGAAATTAAAAAATAAAATAGGGCTATCCATAACTCTCCATCTAACATATAAAGAACCAATAGACAAAATCTTGTATATTCGCTACAAAAATATAGTAATTAGAGTGGTTCATGGTTTCACTAACCTCAATACATAGGCAAGAAATTATGCTAAATACTATGAAGCTATTACAAGAGAAACTCTGTTTAGTGTAAATAGGAGGTAAATTTTTCTTTATATTCCTTAATGAAATCTGTGCAAATACAAAATTCTTTTTTTGAAATAAATTGTATGTGGTAAATACAAATGTAAGACCACCTCACTTTTCAAGTGACAAACAAAAATAAATATATCTCCTGTATTGTATAACTATTCATAAGCAGTTTAGCATCTCATTAATGGGTAATTGCAGTAGAATAATTGTTATTGTGAATTAATAATAATAAATTTATTAAGAGATTTTTTTAAAAGTATGTCATAAAAGTCAATGGCTATCAAAGGATTACTGACTACTATGCTAGAAAAGCAATGACCATGTCAGTAGAAGGTGAAAAATTGATATTTTCAAACTATGTATGATAAGGAGCCTATAAACCATGTCTGTAATTTGGAGGTGGTTTCATTGTGGTACTTTATCTTAGTTTCTCCTGAGTTGTTCATCATGGATCACAAGAAAGATATCTACAAGCTGTGAGGTAGGTAGACAGCCACTGTGGTAAGTGTTAATTTGGGTTCCCTAAACTTACCAACATTTTAAGAACATATAAGATGATCCAGAGAGCTATTCAGGAGGAAAAATCAATAGTTAATGATATGTCTTTAAAGAGGAAAATAATTGTTAGTTATTTTTAGTATTTTGGATATCTAAGAAAATAGCAGTGTAATCAGTCATGTATATTTTCCAGATTTTTCATAGAGAGATTAAAAAATTATCTAGAATTCATTCCAATTGTAAATAAGAGTAAGCATAATAGTCTTGCTTTGTTGTGTGTCAGCATCTCCCATATTTCTAGGTCTAAGGTATTGTGCACATTCCAGAATGGTAGTAGTAAAGGACCACTACTAATTCTGAATCTTGAAAATAAAGGATACATAAAAATGTTAAAATGTGTAAAGATGTAATTCATCCCAAAATTGAACAGGAACTACTCTACTGAGGGTGGGAGGCCAGGCCCGCACCTGCTTGCCACATTTGAACAGGCGTTTTAAAGTCATGTCTGTACACCAGTACACATAAGGGTATAGCAGTCATCATCAAATGGGTGATGGTCAAAAACTTTATAAAGAGTAGCAAAATACATTACAAAGGTCTTCTACTGCCTGAAGTGAATTCATGGAAGAGGGACTGAGATGACCAAATGAAATTACTTTTCTTTGCATTTATTTCTCAGACTCAATACAAGGTATACAACTCATTTCAAATTCCAGATTCAAACCACACACACACAGACACACACACACCTATTATTCTACATACTATTCAATAATGCATGTTACTTTTTATGTTGAAAATGTTTTGTTTATTCTAAATCTCTATTTTATTCTTCTGTAAGAAGCAGTAAAGTTATTTCTAATAGAAACAGCATTCTTTCATCTTTTCTGTCTGTTGCATTACAAACGAAGGCCCCAAATTGTAGCCACTTAGCAGTCTTTTATTGTTTGACATTTTTGAAGAAATTTACATCTGCCAGTCAGTGGGCTGGAAATATGTAGGAAGGAAAGAAAGGCAATCGGCAATACTTCTCACCCGAATTCAAAAAGCCTGAAGGCAATAAGGAATTTATTAAGAGAATAAATTATTCTTTTTAACTGAAGAATTATAAAATCATTCATCATATTGTCTAGATATTTTTCTTACCAATATTGTATCTCATTTGTTTAAGTGTCATGGAAGCAGCTGCATCTGTGCTTCAGATTTAAGCCAGTAGGGATAACTGGGCAACTCTAATGTTTGTGATAAAACAAAAAAGAAATCAAGATTAAGTAGTACACGGGACTGAAAGAAAACAAGAAGTGAGACGTTAATTCTGTAATGACAGAGTATGCATTGTCCTGGTGTGTTATCAGATGGTTTTTTTAAACAGTTTTCTGGAAACTAAGTTCTGTCCCATTCCAAAGTGATGAGCACAAAAAAAGCATATCATTCTTACCGTAAAAACATTTAAAGATTCTTTCTTTTTAGTAAATTACTACATACTAGTTTGCATTTATCTCTCTAGACTCTCCCTTAAATAAGAATTTTTTATTATTTTATTCTAAGACCCAGGTTTAATACCAACAATTTGTTTATATTTTCAAAGTTTCAGTGGCCAGTACAAAAAAAATGACAAATTGCTAACTTATCGCCTAGTATTTTTTATAGCAGTTTTAATTTATTATGTTTCTCATAAGTTGTGTTTTAGCCTGGTGGTTCTTGCAGTTGCTGGTTTGGGCAGTGGGATTGTTTCAAGTTTTAAAGCATCCTGATATACAGAATGTGACACTTCAGCCAGGCGGTGGTGGCACACGCCTTTAATCCCTGCACTCTGGAGGCAGAGGAAGGCAGATCTCTGAGTTCAAGGCCAGCCTGGTCTACAAGAGCTAGTTCCAGGACAGGCTCTAGAAACTACAGGGAAACCCTGTCTCGAAAAACAAAAAACAACAACAAAAAACAGAATGTGACACTTCAACAAAGGAAAATGAAAATTATACTTTGATTTGATGCAAGGTAGGAAGACATGAATGACAAAAACCCATTTTGTTTTAAAACACGGTGTCTCGTGATGAGAAAGGCAAAACTTGATGATGCAGGAACATGAATGTTGTAGAAGACACTGGACAACTGTCCTGATAGGTTGGGTAAGGGTCTTCTTTTATATTCTAGTCTGAATAACGAGTATTTGATTTGAAAGGGAAAGAAATAAAAGGAAATATTTAGATAAAAAGACTCCATGGAGACAAACTTCCAAGTGAGAAAAATGCATGTCCAGAGGCAATTGTATGAGAAAAATATCTATATTTTTGTATTTTATTAGTAATATAGGTAACTATCACAATTAAGACCCCAAAAATAAAATATTTTGTAAGCCGCATCATTACCCCAATTTAGTTTGTATACACAAAGAAAATGTGGCACTAATGGAATGTTTAAAATAAAGGAATGATTTGTTTTTGTGACAATAGTGGTAACACACAATTGAAAGCAAATCCTTATTGAATACTGAAAATCAATGAGTAAATCTGGAGAATGTCTAACATCATATAGATCTGGGTATGGCATTCTTCCTTCTTATTATATTAAACTGAGGCCACACCCCACCTCCTTGTCAGTGATCTGTTATGGAAATCAAATAATCAATGAAACAAGAGGCTCTCTTTCAAATATTATAACATATATGAATATTTTCATAATTTTTGTGAGAGAAACTTTCTTTTCTTGGAAGTATGATTTATTGTGTGTCAACACCCTATATTACTGCAGTATATTAATGTTGCATTGCAGGAGAACTCAGAATAGGATGTCCGGCTGCTTGTGAGAAGGCAGAATAGACGTTGTTATGAGATCTTATGTTATTTGGCTGCGGATTTTATTAAACACCAGGATTTCAATTAGATCAGCTTCTCCATTATCTGTAGCAGCACATAAACATTGCTACAAGCAGTGGCTGGATGAGTACAAGTGATAAGATTAGTCTGCGTCTTCCCCTCACAACCACAATGAAGTCTGGCTGTTTGATTAAGAGTTGTAATGATCATTCTTATTTTCATGCTGCCGTTTCTAAATGCTTATGACACTATCCTGGTCCTGGTCAAACTAATGAAACGTGCCACGAATCACGCTCAATGCTGGATTACCTGACTGAAAGTGATTAAATATTAATTGATAGCCAAAATTGATAATGTGGAATGAAAGTAGTGAATTGAGGGTAAGTAGGGACCTTCAATGTTTGCCTGTGTCTTGGCACGCTGATTAACAAATCGGCATGATCATGTACTTTATTAACCAAACCAGGCTGTGTATGACCGTAAAGTGGCTACCACTAACACTAGATGGAGGGAACAGATTTAAAATGCCATAGACTGCCATTACTGTGCTTCCTAATCTTCTCCACTGCAGAGTTTTTCCCATTATTATCAACATTTACGTGTATGAAGATTACTGAAAATGAAAGAAATCTTTGTGAAGATCATCTCTCTGGTACTGTTAACAATTCCTGAGACATAAAAGGTACTTAAGCAATAAAATAGGTAAACATTATGAAATGGTTAAAATTTGGCAATGTACATTTTGGCAATTTTGCCCCTAGTGTATGCTCTTTTATTTAATACCCAAAATATAAGGCCATAGAATGTGGTATGATGGTGCAACGATGATTTGTACAAAATCAACAACAGTTTCAACATACCTGTTTGGTCAAGTAGATGAAAAAATTCAGAGCTTTTTCCTAGATGTCTTGAAATATTAAACAAATAATTGTTAGCTGTCATCCCCTACTGTGTTCCAGCATTGTACAACTGTCAGCTAACTGCATATAGTTATCCCAGGTCAGCCTGGTTTCAACACTCCCTCTACCAATGTCTTTATAATGCCTACCTTGAAATGAGTGCATCCTTAGAAGCTATCTAAACAATGACCATGAATAAGAACACTAACCTCTAGAAAGTGGGTTCAAAAGTTTTTGTGCTACACTGGTAGCTAAGATAAACCCATTGCGGGGAAATGTGAACAATCTTCCTCCTCCCTGCCGCCCTCCTAGTTCCAACAGAAATCAAACATCTACCTGGTTCCTCTCAAACACCAGTACAGGTCACTTTCACTTTGTTTTCTATAAACCCGCTTCTTAAGTCTTTCAGTATTCAAAGAAATTTGGCCTTAACGCTGTTATTAAAATACACTGCATTTTTCTCATAGTTCTATTCATTTATCACAGTGCATGATGATACTGAATTTGTTGCCAATGTTGCGCCTTGGAAATAAGGCAATACATTTTGTTTACTATGAGAAGAAACTGCCTAAGACTTGATGGACGGAAATAATTACTCTTGAGAGGAGAGAGAAGCAGAAAGCTAGTTTATTTTGATGTGTGCCAGCATACCTAAAATGCCAACATGGAAGGAGCTCGGAAGAAAAATGCTGAAATCTTTCAGATGTTAAAGGAGAGCGGGATAACAAAAAGCACAAAAAAGACAGCAAAATCAATAGATGCGCTGATCTATTCACTTTTATTACTGAACTTTGGGGTTTTGAGCCGAATTTCAGCTATTCCACATGTCCCTAGATATAATGAAGGAATGATATAGGCCCCTGTAAGTTATGGGGTTTATCTCATACATGTGAGTGCCTCGTAACTTATTAGTGCCCAGAGCTATAATGAGTTATGATTCAGTTCTCATACGGAGTCTCCAAAACGTGTAACTCACCAAAACCCTGGGCCATTTCATTTATTTAATGCCTTTTTAGTACTGGAGTTTCTAATCCAGAGTTTGTTAATTCTTTTTCATCGTTACTTGGTAGTGTCCCCTGTGGTATGTTAAATTCCAAAGGTCAGAAGTCTCTATATATTTTGCTGAAGTGAACATTCTCTGCAACAACATCTAAGGAATAATATTTGGGGGTGGCACACCAATACATCATGTCATGCTGACATTTATATCAGGAAGTTTACTGTTTTGTGGTGATCCTGTTCATAATGTAAGCCGTTGACTTGTTTGCAATCACAAGTTTGTAGGATATAGTGGTCTGTTAAACAGCTCTTGTG
This sequence comes from Arvicola amphibius, assembly GCF_903992535.2. Taxonomy (NCBI): domain Eukaryota; kingdom Metazoa; phylum Chordata; class Mammalia; order Rodentia; family Cricetidae; genus Arvicola; species Arvicola amphibius. The sequence goes on from NC_052059.1 coordinate 22,482,481, forward strand.
GAGGTTTGCAATGAATGGATGACTGCTCTACAAATTTTCAGAGATGTTTTGCCTTTTCCTTTTGGTAGGAGTACAGATAAGATGATAAAAGGCTCTCTTCATCTAATGCTATTTCTGTGGGAGTATGTTCAAATTTTCCTGGATTCCCTTTTCAGGTGACGGTATGGGTATAGATGTGGGTCATCATTCTGAACAATAGCCCTGAAGAAAATTGCATTTGCTGGAACTGATTCCAAAGAACAAAGTTGTATTAAAAGTGGTCTTTTGAACATAATAAAATAATATTGCTTTGGGTTGCATTTGCTTTTCTGCTGTACCTTTACTGTTCATTGGCCTTGTTACAAAGTGCCACAGACAAGAAATAATGGAGACATTTATGGAGTTTAAAATGCATCTTTGTTAAAAAAAATGTGGGATAGAACTGTTTTATGATAATATTAAATAATTTAATAAAATAAATAAAAAAGTGTTCTTGAAATAATTCAGCATTTTATTACTTGTAGTCTTATAATTACTTAAGAAACATTTTACTATATGACTATGAAGACGCTCAGTATTAAAGATGGCTATGGCATTTCTTTATTAATGGTTACTTGTCTGAAAGAACTTGTCAATAGATCTAAAATATACACCATTTATCCTTTTTCTCATAAATAGTATGCATTCCTCTTCTTTCTTGGTGTACGTTCAATAGGTGGTAACTGATCTTACTTGAAACTAGAAGAAAAAGCACAATTAAGAAGGCCTTACTGACTGGAAGCACGTGTTGTCTATACCAAAGTCAACTATAATGGTCTTTGGGTCCTCTTCCTGCCTGGAATGCTTGTGCAACTTCTCTGCTTGTTCCTGATAGTAATTGAGAGATGATAGAATTTGTGTATTACATTAAAGGATTCACATTTGATAATTCTAAAAGTAAAAGTCCATTAAAAAAAAAAGCCCTAATTAAAATAAAGTTGTTGAATTCCCTGGAGGAACCAAGTTTTTCCCCTACGAGCTCAGCAGCAATCAAGAAGCGAAGAAAAAACAACCAGTTTGTGGAACTTGACAGACTCAAAATTAAGTGTCTTTAAAAATCAAGCAGCATTTAGTGTAGGTTACTGTGTTACAGATAGTCAGAATGCACTTTAGCTAACTGCTTTTCCTCATCTTAGATGCTGTCTGCACAGTCTTGGTTTTCTTTACTTTCCAGCTTCGTATTTGTTTCTGACTTTCACACCCTTGACAATAAGGAGTAATTTACTGTACTACAGACATAATGTAAACTAACATAATGAGATGCTGATAATTCCAGAAAAGATACAGGAAAATATTATAAAAGCAAATGAACAGGGCATCCTCTGATAAATGCTGAGGCATCAACAACAGAAGTGGGGTTCGCTTTTCACTGCAACGTGGAAAAGTATTTATTTTTATTGTCCAACCTCTATTATCACATAAAACAACAACTATGCATATCTTTTAAAAGCAGATTAGAAGCAACATTTCTTTCTTGGTTCCTGGTACCAAAGCCTAAGTCCACATTCATTCATCTCTCTCTCTCTCTCTCTCTCTCTCTCTCTCTAGATAGAAGAGATAGAAGACGCCAATCGACAAAAACGAAAGAAAGCCTCACTACTCCCTCCCTCCCTCCCTCCCTCCCTCCCTACCTCTCCTCTCTCTCTCTCTCTCTCTCTCTCTCTCTCTCTCTCTCTCTCTCTCTCTCTCTCTCTCTGTGTGTGTGTGTGTGTGTTTTGTGACCTACTGGTGCTGCCAGGCCAGGGGTGAAAGGCTACTCCTGGGTCCTGAGAATCTGACTCGTGGTTATATCACTGCAAATGATGACTTCCTCTCACACAGCAGGCCTCTCCTAGCTTTGGCCTTGAGCTTATTGACATTCCATGATTCTATTTTTACACGTGATTGGAGGTAAACAGCTCGATCTTATACATGCAACCACACCTGTTACAAGCCCGTGATGGTCAAGGTACACCATGCCTGTAATAAATCATTCTCACCTGTGTTACCCAACTTCTATATTTTCCTCCCTCCTCTTGTGCAACGCTTCCTGAGCCTTGAATGAAGTCATACAGCTTTTGTATTTAAGACTGAGTTGAGAAGTCAAAATACATTCTAATTAGTTCAGCTAGTCTAGTTTTTTCGTCTTGTTGAAATTGATGCATCTTGTTTTGGCTTCTAATTAATCTGAAAATGTCCACTCTTCTATGGATCCTTTAAGATCATCTTTCTTTACTAGAAAACATATTGATTTGCAAAAAACTTATGTAAGAACCCATGTATAAAATAAGTTAGAAAGTGTTACCTTAATATAGATTAGGTAAAAAATACTTAGATAATTTTTGGTGCCAAATTCTCACTCTGTTTTCTCCTAGGTTCCTTATTCCTGTGAGAAACAGCACAAAATTGACAGAAGACACATGGGAGGTCCTTCAGAAGTTAGAGTTTATTTATTACAAAGTAAGATACCTTGGAGGTAGGAGAGTGGGCAGGGACCAAAAAGATCATTCACTCAACCTGCATTATATAGGTAAATTTTGTACATTGCTTTTTTATTTCCTTTCTTTTTTTTTTTTTTTTTTTTTTTTTTTTTTTTTTTTTTTTTTTTTTTTTTTTTTTTTTTTGGTTTTTTGAAACAAGGTTTTTCTTGATAGCTTTGGAGCCTGTCCTGAAAAATTACTCTGTAGACAAGGCTATCCTGAAACTCACAGAGATCCACCTGCTTCTGCCTTCCCAGTTCTGGGATTAAAGATGTGTGCCTCCACCGCCCAACATTTGTATGTTTTTTTAAAAGATATTTAAATAACATTTTTTCATTTATTTTACATTCCTTTCCCTACTCTCCTCCTATCCTTCTCTTTTTCCATCTACCCCTCCCCATCTACCCCTCCTCCTCCATCTCCATTCAGAGAGAGATAGTCTTCCCATGGACTTGCACAAAGCATGATCACCAAGTTCTTGCCTTTACATTGAGGAGGGTTTAGGTAATCTAGCATTTAGAATAGGTTACCAAATGCCAGCTAAGCACCAGGGGGAGGTCTTGTCTTGCTTTCACAGTTAGTAGCCTTACTAAGAGACCAAGCTGCATGATTTTCACACACGTGCAGAGGACCTAGGACAGTAACCTGCAGGCTAATTGATTGTTGCATGAAAATTGATACAGTTCTTAAAGTCTTTAGAATAGATATCTCCCTAAGCGGTCTCTTCTGTCCTGGTGATTGACAGGCACATTTAAGTTGAGAAGCCAATGTTAAAACTTGGTTGTTCACCAAAACAGCCATACTACATAGAAATCTTCTCAAATGTGTCTTTAAAAATCTGGCAAAATTGAGAATGTCGTTATTTTACCAACAGTTGGAAAACACGTCCATGAATCTTTTTCCTTATTTTAGATTCTGTTTTTGTAATCTTTGTTTTCATTGCTTTTCAACTTCTTATTTGTCTGACTTGCCCAAGAAATCTTCAGTTTCTAGGAGCAGCTTAGGTCCAGATTTAGTTTTCTTTCTTTTGATCAGTAAAGAAGTAGTTAAACTTCAAGTCCCTGATATTACAAACTGTTAGATATGGTGAGTTATCATCCATAGTCATGGAACTTCAACCCTACCAGGTGAGTGCATTGACCTAGCAGAGTAGGTTTGGGCAAGGCATCTCTATCTGGCACCTATGTCCTGTGGTGCAAGCCTGGTAAGCTGAATAAAAGAGGGATTTAGGAGTGGTTGGGAAGGTACATCTTCTTATAAAGCTAGAAGAATTAAAAAAAAAAAAAAAAGCTCCAGACTTGCTAAGCATGTTGCCTCCCAATCAAGATTGTGGTTATACCGTCACTTTTTATAATGACATTTTATTTGTGTTTTAATAAATAAAGCTTGCCTGAAGATTGGAGGGTAAAGCTAGCCATACTAGCCAGTCATAGAAACCAGGTGATGGTGGTGCACATCTATAATCCCAATAGCCACACTCTTCAGCCATAGAAGCAAGGGAGTGGTGGTACACAGCTTTAATCCCAGCACAAGAGAGGACAATAATACAATAGGGGATTGGAGTTCATCTGCTGTCAATCTGCGTCACACTGAAGAGAGGATAGCTTCGTAAAAACTCTCTAGTGGTTGGTTGCTTGGCTTTTCTGATCATCAGCTTGAACCCCAGTATCTGTCTCTGGGTTTTTATTATTTAGCCACAACGTTTTGTCTAGAAGGCAGGCTTAAATACGTTTTTCTTTCTGCACAAGTCTTTTTACATACTATTAAGGGTCAGAGTAAACACTATGTACTGCACAATAAAAGTGTTTATAACAAATTCATACGCATGTATCATACCAAACAATATTCCCGTCTAACTGAAGTTTGTAAAACTATTTCCCTTTCTGCCTTAACTTTTATTCTTTAATAATAAAATTTAAAAAGTATTCAAATACCACCAATGAGTGTATAGATTCTATTGTTTATCATTGTACACAGAACATGCATTTTTCTCTTCAACTTCTCCACAAGAGTGGCATGGTTGAGCTTCCACTGGCCTTGAAAAAAGGACACTGCATGCATTGCTCTTTTGTTTCATGCATGAGGAGGTATGTGCTTTGACCAAGATTTTGTCCCACATTTAAACTCAGCTACAATTTAGGCAGCATATATATTTTTAGGTAAAATATTGTTGAGTTCTATGTAATCCTAAGGGATAAGTGGGGCAGCATTTTGAGATCTCCTTTTTCTTGTTGTGGGAATGTTCCCTCTTGTGACTGGCGTAGAACAGGTCTTTGTTTTCTGAAGGTCAGGTGACAATTACACTAACTATAAACATTCATTCTATTCTACTGATAAGTGATTTCTACTTTAAATTGCTTCTAAATCTTTTCTCACCCACCTTAAATCCAATATTTATTTTAACCTTGAGCTGCCTAAGACCTTTAATAGGAAGCTTCAAAGCATTTTAAAAATCATATCCTTTTTAAATCTTTCTCATTTGAATGCAAGTGCCTTGAAAGCTCAAACAGTGTTGGCTGTTCTTATTGAAGTTTATAATGCTTTAGATATTCAAATCAGCTCTGTGTCTTCCATTTGTTATGCAAATCTTTAAACTTTATATACTGCATGGTTTATCTACATTAATACAGCTTTCACTAACAGGTCTTACCAGAGCAGACATATACTCTAAAGGTGCACATTTTTAGTGTCTTGAATTACCATAAAATCATAAAAATAGTGTGTATTGCTTTACTCTAATCAGACTCAGTTTTATGTGGTTGTTGAAAGCCCTTTTACATTCCGTTCTGTGTCTGGAGGTCTGTGTATAAAACTGATTCAGAAAAAGCAAAGTGAAGACACCTGCTGGCTTATAGCACAAATACTAAAATGTCTCAGTGCCTGCTGAAAGGAGAATTGGAACAATATGTCATTACTGAAGGCTCACTTGCAAGTTCTAATGTATTATAATGAAAACAGTATGACAGACCTAATGAGACAGTGAAGATTTGGGTAATTGTTTCTACAATGTATGGTAACTTTTCCAGCCGTTATTGGCAAACATAAAACCTAATGAGATTTTATTAATTTAAATGCAGTACGTCTGCAAAACATTTCCTTCCTTGCATTCTCCTCAGTCTTCTTTCCACATGGACTTGATCCTTTTAAGTTAATTGTTCAGTGTGGTACGCTCTCTAAACAAAACACTTGACATAAATGTGAATCAAGCTTTTATTTTTTCCATTGATATTTGTACACATTGTCCTGAGCAATATATTGTATGCATCTCAGAATCTCCTTCAGTGCAGTGTTTAATAGCATATCATTTGCATTCATGCTAAAACTGTTTTATTAGAATATTTTTTGGTATTTTTCTAAGCTACATAAATGCCATTTCCTCTTAATTTGTAAAGGGAAGAAATTAATTTCCTGCCACATGTTTTAAATTGTCAGTACATTAGAGATAAACAGAGGCAGTACTCTGCCCCTTGATTGCCTCTTATTCAGCCACTTACTATTAGCTGATGTTTAAAGTATTGAATACAGTTGAGGACTTAGTCTGTTTCTCTGAAATTTAGCTTCCAGTTTCGCTCCATGCTTTTTCACAAAGACATTTCCCTTGAAAACTAAAAATCTTAGATGCTTCCCAGCATAGCACACGTTTACACAAGAGAGGAACTTGAAGACAATGCTAATTTTCTGCTATTAATCTTTAATGCGTCCCCATTCTTACTTCAATTCATTGCTTTATGTCTTTTCAAGCCACAGAGTCACACATTTGTGCTAGGTGAAATCACATTTCTTGACAAAGCTCCCAGTAACACAGCTGCAGCTCCTGGTAGAGAAAGCAATAGAACTGTCAGGAAGTTCAACAGTATATTGTCTCTGCTAGAATAACTGGAAAAAAAAATCGCATTCACATTCCCCCAGAGTTTTGCAGGTCACTTTAGATTTTCATTACAACATTTCATTACAGTGAACAACTGTGTAGAAAACTAAGGTGTCTATTGTTATCCAGTGTTTTCCATTTGAACAGATGAGACTGAAACAAAACATATTAATCTATTTCAGTGACATAAACAGCTGAAAATGTGGAAATGAATACTTCCCATGCAAGTATCACTACCTTATTCGACACGTAACCCTTTAGACAATGCGTTCCTTATGTTCTTGAGTTTGCAAGTAGTTGAAGTACTTAAATGGTTAATAATTTTACAATAATTTAAAGAAGTTTCTGGTCAAAATTCAACAATGAAGGTGAATTTCCACTAAATAGCAAGGATTTCCACAAGGGACTTGGAGCCACACATTCTTGATTTCTACATATTCTATGGATAATGAATCTCTTCTGTGCTTCTAAAGTTTATGCATAAGTCAAGAAACTGCAAAAAAAAAATCCTATCACCAAAATCAATGTAAATATATGTTATCCCCTTGAATTTGAGAGGATAATCATGCAACTAATTAATACATTATTTTAAAGTGTAAAGTTATTAGTATAGTGCAGAGTACGTTGATATAATGTTGATGTCTTTAAATTTATTATGATATTCTGAAAAGTCTATTTTGATAGAAGTAAGAAAACATTAGATGGAAAATTATAAATTCCTACTTCTAAACATATTTTTACTGTTGAAAACTTCTTTTGAAGTTTCCTAAGAACTGAAATCAGGGCACTGAATTCGGGTTTGTGTTGTTATCCACTGGAGCTTTTCTCCTTACTTGTCAATCATTGACAAAGCATCCTCTCCTTGTGGCAGGCACAATATTCTATTGAATGTTCACTAAAAGCGCAGAATGTTTGAAGATTTAGGAATAAAATGTTGATGTTTTGCTATATATTTCACACATTTGTGCTTTCTTATATGCCACACATGAAAGCATGGATGCGTGAAACCAACAATAAAAAAAGCATCCCATTTTGGATGGTTTTATTGCATATGACAAAAATACACTTTTATATTATCTATTTCTATTAAGACCTAAAAATAACACACACACACACACACACACAGAGAGAGAGAGAGAGAGAGAGAGAGAGAGAGAGAGAGAGAGAGAAAGTATGGTTCATTTGGATAATTCATTTAGTTTTTCAATTATAGCAGTTAATTGAAATGAGCTGGAAATGTGGAAATTATTGCTGATTAACCATTTTCCCTATGTTTTTTAATCAGACTTCATAAGTTTTTTTCTGTCAACCAAAATATAAAGAACATGGTAATAGGTACTGTTGTCCATATATATATATATATATATATGTGTGTGTGTGTGTGTGTGTGTGTGTGTGTGTGTGTGTGTGTGTGTGTGTGTGTGTGTGTCTGTGTGTCTGTGTGTGTCTGTGTGTGTGTTAACATATGTATAGTTTACATATATATTGTATAGTCAGTTTAATTTTCTTGCAAATTTTATATACCACATTCTATTGGAATTTGGGCAACTAATGAAAGTGTTCTGATATCATTTTCTTGTGTATAAAATGGATAAAAATTTAATACTTTACATATCACTGCAACTGTTATGTCAAATATTGTGTAACACCTTCTTCCAACCCAGAACACATAATTGTGTCTAAATAAATGCCTCCTCATCTCAGATATTGGTGGTTCATTTTGTCACCCTTCATATTGTAGGGAAAATAACCAACGTCGGTCCTTGTTTGTCCATGAGCAGGAAAGCAGACCCAGCGCCTGCCACTTCACTTCCCCTCCAGCAGCCCCTGTTCTCTAGAGACGGAATGAAATCCACCGGCAATATCTGTCTTCCTTGTGAGAAACACACTCGCAAACCCAATTGCATTGCCTCTTTTCTTCATCTAATTTTGCTTCTTTTTTACTTCAAAACTTTCAGCCTCAGTAAGTTTTTTGTTTTGTCTTCTGGCTTCTTCTCAGAGGTGTATGCCAATTATATTTTTATCCAGATTAAATTCATTTATTTACAAAAAAGCAGTTTTTTTAATCCGTAAGATAAAATTTACACATTTAGATACTTTAATAGTATTTGGGAGAGCTTATTATTAGTTTTGTCTTCCCTTTTATCATAGATATGTTTGTTAGTTTATGTGTTAGTCTGAATTCTTCAGAATCTATACTAAATAGTAAGCTCATTCTATAGAGGAGTTATCTTTTAAGGTCCGTTTGTATTAAAAGGTGAATGAGACTCATTAAAAGAAATTTGTTGCACGTTTAGATCAGTGGGGTTGAGGTTTCGACTGTATAAAGATATAGTCTCAATAAATATTTTTATTCAGGTATTTTGTGGCATAGCTTCAATGAAGAAGAAGACGTGCTTGGAACACGAGAGTAAAGGTCAGAAACATTTAAAATAATAATATTGATCAAGCGTCATTCACTTTTTATCACAACTCTCTCGAGTAATTATTGGCAAACTTTTTTTTTAACCTCTGGCCAAATTATCCTATCAAAGGCACTCCTGTGAAAGACAGCTCCATCTCAGTAATTCAATGGGATGTTATCTTAAATATGTTTATTTGGAACAATGTGAACTGTCATTGAACTGTGGAATGATATTTGGAGTTCATGTTAGGGTCCTTCACCCACAAAATTTTCTTAAGCCACATAATGTATGTTTTACATTGGAAAAATAAAACATACTGTTTTTCTAATGAATTACATATATCATATTTGCAATATGATAATTAGCTTAATTTGCCCAAAGTATATATGTTAGATTCAAGTTTTAGTAAAGGAATTGTCTTTCAATGAAAAGATTTTAACGGTTAAAGGACTTTATTCCAGCAAAACACCACAAATGACTTAAAAGAGGACTGCGGGCTTTGTCCCTGTACTATTGGACACCATTTCAAATTCATATGTCATTTTCTACTAGTTGAAAAATATGTTATAAATTCATAGATTAAATACCACTTCAACTAAGAATAATCAATCAAAAATGACTGCTGATTGATTTCTTTTGTAAATGAGAATATACTTATTGTTTAATTGATTCCAGTATGCGCTAAAGGTGATGTGAAAGTCATATATTCAAAAGAATATTGCAGCTGCTTTAGTGAGAATCTTACGTGTTCAAAAATGTGATTCACTGAACAACATGAGATTGTTTTCCTGTCAGGAGCAGAAAATTTATGACCTATTCACTTATTTTAAACTTAACATGAATGTAGATAATAAGCAAAAAAATGAGCTCATAAAGAGTTCTCAATTTTTAGTTTTGTCAATAGCTCCTTCCCAATTACTTTGAATAAAAAATGTTTTCCATGAAGTATATAATGCCTCCTACAGTAAGTCAAATATGTGAAAATCTCCTGAGTCCTATGACTTCAGTGCAGGTAAGAAACAGATGGCTCCACAGCCAGGGATATTTTAAAACCAATATTAATATAAGATGAAATAAACCACTCATTAAGAATGCCATTTAACTTATGGAAACTGTTGTTGACTTTGTTACCTAAACTATTTCATAGATTCTACAAAGAAATGAAAAAAACCTTAATGAATATATTATATGATGAATGTGTGGCACTTACTATATTATTTATAATAAAGACTTCTTCTGCCAGAATAAAATGAATAGTACCTTAGTTTCATGAAACATAGTCTATAAACATTTTTAATTGCTTTCATGGTACTCAGAAATGCTTATTAGATAAGTCTCCTTATATTCTTGTTTTGAAAAATATGTTTTAGCTTATATGATAGCCTAAGGCAAAAGAGTCCATGCTAAGAACAGCTTTTCCTCTTCTGGCTTCATGATAATAAGAGTTTAATTGGCTATTAAAAATACAGGCAATTTTGATAGTGAGCTAACCCTTAATATAACATATACCTAACTATATTGCCCCAAAATGCCAAAAGCCAAATACATATAAATAGCAGCAACAAAAATCCTTAAAATTAATAAACGGTTTTGTCTTCTTTTAATCTGTTTTAAATATCATAACAAAGTTATAAAATTATATAATACACTATATGTATTATATGATACACATATGTTCATATATAGTTATCTTTTAATGTATTTAAAGTGAAATTGCTGGTATTAATAAATGCTGTGGCTTGAATATGTTTTACATATAAGCTAAACCTTCAAGCACTGCATTCGAAAAGGTTGAGATAATGTATGCTGTTACTGTTATTTCCATGTTTGGCTTTGTCAGGTCTACCATCTGGTAGATCCTTTTAAATAGAATTAGCAGCAGAGGAAAAGAAATGCATTCTCCCTAACTAGTCTTCCATCCTTCGAACTAGCCATGTTAGAACGAAATGGGAGAAAATTTGAAAACACAGCTTTGATATTTATTATTTATGTTCTTGGACTTGTGCTTCTTTGACAGTCATGAATATGAAATGCTGATTAATTGTAGTTTTTATATCTAAGATTATAAAGATAAAGAGAGTTGTTCTATAAAAAAAATTGGTGTTTGAACTGTCTTGCAGTTACATTAATGCTCTTACCCTTTCTTTATACATTTAAATGTATAAAGCAATTATCAAATTACATTCTGCAAGTTCACCATTTGTTTTGTGGCCCTAATAGCCACTTAAGCTCCAGTCCTTCAATCTTCAAAGACTGCCTTCAGCTTCAGCTTTCTCTTCTGCACTGTCGTGTTCTGGCCATTGCTTACAGACTGACTTAAATACTGTGCTCTTCTGTTTGTTGACATACTATAATGCATTGTAGTATTCTGAGCAATGTTTCCAGACTGACCTGAGTACTATGCTCTTGTGATCATTTACATACTTTAAGTTTCACCTTGAACAATTCTCAAAGTTCTATTGGATAAAACTGGTTCCAAGTAGTGTCCATGCGAAGTGATGGAACCTTTAGGATGGCTGATGGAGAGATGAAATGTCCTAACTTCCACTACTTGATCACAAATATTTGTTATAATGGCAGAAAGATAACTACCACATCAAATATTCTTTGACCCCATAATAACTACAGAAGTTTCGGATATCAAAAATATCTAAGACATGTCATGTTGTCTCTGCTGATGCGGAAAGAAAATGAACTGAAGTGATCTCCAAATCACATAAAGGTGAAGCTGGAGTTTAGAGTTCACTCTAAAGCAGTTTTTCTGGAGTCACCATTTGATACAATGAACCATTACCTAAGTGAAATACCTACCCAGCTATAATTTAGAGAGAGTAACTGTAATTCTTTTAGCCACCCGTAAGGCTGCACTTCCAGGTTCTGAAGCTGGCGCATGTACCCCCTGGGTCACCTGCCACTGCGTCATCAGAGTCTGACGCAGAAGCCCCGTATGCAGGCCCAGGGCATAGCGTCGCCCATCATCAGCGTCTGACATGGGCACGTCTTTCCCCTCATGTGCATGTGCTAGGAAGTCTTTAAAAGCTGGACGCACCATTCCTAACCTCTCCTTCTCTGTCCACACGTTTCCCGGAGCTCGTGAGCACAAAACCCTCTTAATAAACTCCTAGGTGCGTTCATTCGCATCTTGTGTTCTCTTCTCATTTTTGCCGGACATTTTTAGTAACGGAAAGTGCTAATACATGAATGATAATTTATTCATTAAATACTTTTGGAGAAATTACAGCATTTTTGCCTTCAAATCCCTGGCAGGCAAGGAGATATTTATGGGCCCACATAGGTCGGTCCCACAATGATGAGCAAATATATAGTGAAGAAATGGGAGAGAAAGAGAAGCAGAATGGTTCGTATGCCATGGAGAGAAGCAGGAAGGAACAAATGAAGGAGGCTGAGAAGGAGGCTGATGCTGAGGTCTACTTGTCACCTGGGGTTATGGTGATGTCCAGCCTGGGCTGCTGTCAAAGGTCATGTATTGGTCCTTGATCATGCAACGGTAAGGGGCAATGTGAATATCCATGGCCTATGTTCCGACCAACAAAGGACGTAAGGATGCCCAGTGTCTGGGATGGTACTTGTTGCCATTTATGTGTTCAGGGACCACCATCAGAGTGACGCTGATCTGTTTGGCCTGAGTTGCTGCCAGTGACCATGTGTGAGTCTGTGGCCCTACAGCAGCCAGGGTTTATGGCAAAAATCCATGGTCCATATTGCTACCAAAGGCCCCCTGGAAGCCAGGGGTCTGGGCCAAAACCTCTAGTCTTGTTTGGGTTCAAAGAGTGTGCCATCTTTAGAGCCATGTTGTTTGGCCTGACCTGTGCTGCCACCCAAGGACTTGGTCTTGTCCAGGTTTCAGACCCCTGTTAAGGGTCATTTCTAGGTCCATGGCCCAACAGCAGCCAGGATCCGAGATGACATCTGTGGCTAAACATGCAACCAAATGCCACTAGGTTGCCTGGGGTCTGATCAGCAAAAAGGGACCATGTTGGTGCCCAAGGGCCATGCTTCAGCCTTGACTATACACAAATGAGTGGCACATAAGACTACTTGCGGTAATGATGAAGTTCAAGGTTGCATCTAAGGGAGTTTTCTACATCCATAGTCCTGCCACAGTCGGAGTCTGTGCCAAAGTCAAAGTCTTGTATTTTCACCAAAGGTCACACAGAACCAGGGGTTGTTGACACATCCTGGGGACTTTGTGGTGTCCAGGAGCCATGCATTCATCAGAAACATACCGATCAGAGTGGCCAGTTCTTCTACCTGGAGCCAGGATGTTGTCCTACTCCAAGCTGCAGCTGGGGTCTGTGTTGATGTCGGTGGCCAATGTTACCTCTGGGGTCCATGGGAATCATGCATGATGAAATCAGAGGGCCATCCAGAGTTGGCCCTGTCCTTCACAGTGGAAAGTGGCCCTACCTCTTGCTGAATAGTGCAGCAAGAGAGCTGGCCCCAACCCTCAAGGAAGAGTTGACTCCTGTTCTCCTGAGAGATGGCCCCACTCTCACCACAACTGAGGGAGAACTGACCCTGAAGGAATAATTTGGTGAGCTGTCTCTGCCCTCTCTCCTGAGGCTGTTGGTCCCAGTGTCATAGCCTAAGCATCTCAGCTACCATCAAGACCATAGGTTGACCTTCCCCTGTTAGTTGTATCTAGGACCTGCTAGAACTCAAGAAAGAAACAATAATAGCAAGACCTTCACAATTGGGATGGCCACAGGATATCCCAGAGGATTTTCAGTGAGGATGTATACCAGAAACCAGAAGACTTAAAATACACCAATGACCCATTGTAATGAGCATTTGCTAGTAAAGCTAATTGAACAAAAGGGTCTACTATGTGGCTCACCATTGCCAGTGTTGCACGGATGGATAAAGTGGTGTTAGAGAGGAGGGAAAGTAGCAGAAACAAAGAGGTGGTTTTGCTTTCTTGTGCTTTGTTTTGTTTTTGTTTTTGTTTGTTTGCTTGCTTTGCTTTGTTTTATTTTGGTTTGATTTTTTTATTTTCTTTTGTTGGGGCACTGCAAGGGTGAGGGAAGAAAATGGGGGGGGGGCTGGGAGATAAGTAGAATTAGGGTGCTTGATATTAAATTCCAAAAGAATCAATAAAGAAGTGATGTTTAAAAAATTGCAGTATTGTAGAATTTTACTGATGATTTATCTTTTGAATGACCTGTAAATCTCTGTAAATGAATTGCCATAACTTCGTCACTTTAACAAAATACATGTTTGTATTAAAATAAACACATGACCACTAAATTTAAAAGCTTAAAAATGAAAATATTTGCATCATAATACAATTTATAACTAGTTAATCAATTTTCTGTTTTTATATGGCTTTAAATGTGTCTACAATGTATATCTTTATGTATTACTTAAAGAATACATCAAAATGTATAAAAATTTAAATGATATAAAACTATATATGTAGTATTTATTAATAACAGAGAGTACATCCAAACTAAACATTTCTAGACATATCAACATTTATCAATAGTTTAAATTACTTAATTATAAATTATATTACAATATATTATAATTCAAAAACATTAGATAAAATACTAAATTATTTTCTAAAACATCTTCCCATTTCTTTTTTGTCTAATCAACATGTTACTGTAAAAGTATTTGTTTTTCTATTACTGACTATAACTCAAAATAAGTAGGCATTTCTAAATAGTACTTAATAAGAGATTTTCACATTTTCTGTGAAAAACATATAAAACCTTCTAGAAAATGTGATGGGAAGTTAGAAACCTTGGATTTAAAAATTATTTCTCTATCTTGTTTTTTTCTTGTTTTAGCTTCTTTTGTTTTGTATTGTTTTGTTTTTTATTATTATTTATTTTACTTTCTTATTTTTTGAGGAAGGGTTTCTCTGTGTAGCTTTGGAGCCTGTCCTGGAACTTGCTCCATTGACCAGGCTATACTCAAACTCACAGAGATCTGCCTGCTTCTGCCTCCAGAGTGCTTGGATTAAAGGTGTGTGCCACCATTGTCTGGCTTACTTCTATATATCAATAAACCTTTTTCATTAGTATCAAAATTCCCCATGGGCAGCAGTCCTAATAGTTTTTCTTTTCAATTTATAAAATGCTTGCATTATCAACATTAAGTGCTCCATTTGAAAGAATAATCTGTACTAGAAAACAAATACCAACAAATGCTCATCCTTATACAGTGCAATAAGGCAATTTCCAGAAAAGAACTTGAGGTTTGTTATATGTATCTTGGTAGGTAACTGTTGTTATGATATTGAATCTATAGCTGGTTAATAATTTTATATTGTTTTAGGATTATATTATAGAATATTCTAGACCATTCTTAACTAATTACTCTTGATTGTCTTAATAAGAATTAAGCATATTATCCATACACAAACATGTGAAAGTACACACACACACACACACACACACACACACACACTATCTTTAATTCAGAAAAAAGTCCTGATTATATATCTCATGTGATTATGACCAACTTTTTATTTTTCTTCTGGAAGTTTTAGCTCCATGCCAGATTTCACAACAAATTAAAGAAAAGGAAATATTTATCTTGATTTTTAAAATTAAAATCCATTTAAGATCACTGATTTGGGTTTTTCTATATTTTTACTGACTTTCAATCCTATGATTCTGAGTCCTCATTAAATCAGAAAAATTCAATTTAATTTTAGCACAAACTATATTTGGGGTGTGAAACTCTTGTAGACAGACTGTTCAGTTTCTGGTTATATTAATTAGAAGTAGAAGTATAAAAATTGATAGATTAATTACTAAGTAGACTTTTCTATAAATTACTATAGAATCGATATTAGTTTAAAATACCCATTCATATATCCCCGTTCTTCATATTAGAAAGACAAAGAAAGAAAGGAAGAAAGAAAGAAACCTAATCTCTGCAGACGTTGAATAAGTGTGAGCACACTTCATGATTTCTAAATAAATGCTATTTATCAATATATGCACAAGGTTGAGAGCAAAGAAAACATCTACAACTTTAGAGCTTTTAGATTCATAAAAGCCCTGGTTTAAATATCTACTCATCCCCACACACCCACACACACCCACATTCAACATTACTCTGTGTTAAGCCCAAATTTGTGAAGCTCCCGCAAAAGCCAACAAGGAGACTGAGTCCTGTATGTAAAAACAAAGACCCTTTATTTTTTGCAAGTTTGCAAACTCAGTCTCCTGAACGTCCAACGTATTGGAATAAACGGAGAGTCTGGAGCCCAGTTAGAATTGGGTTTTTGTAGTAGAAAAGGTGGGGGTGAGGGGTTTCTGAGGTTCAGGACCCCTGATTGACTGACATTTGTCTAGGAGTGTCCTAGTGAGTGTGTGCTGGCAGGTGGTCCTATTTACAGCGGTTGGAATGCTAGGCATTTCCTTTGGATGGTCTGTTTTGGGGTGGTGCTCAGGTAATCTTTGTTTGTGGTTCTTCCTTAGGGTAAATTACTGAGACTTCAGCCCTTATTAAATTTATGGATGGTTGAGTCCTACTCTGGCAGGTGACAATCCTTGGAAGTAAAGAACTTCCTTTGGGTGATCTGTGTATATTTAGCTTATCATGATTGACTCCTTCACTGAACAGCTAGATATTAGCATATGAATTTTAAAGGATCCACAGAGTCAATATATATGGGCAACTTGCTCCAAAAGTAGTGCCTAAAATATTATAACATTTGTTATGTGTGTGCATACGCACATACACACATACAAACACACATGTGCATGCACACACACAGACACACACATACCTGTATATTGTGGGGGACACCTGTAAAAAATCCAGTTTATTTTGAATCAAATCAATTAATTATAAAATTCATGTAAATAATGTATAAAGTAAATTTTTAATGGTTCTGTTTTTTCCAATTAAAATCGTATTTTAAAAGTTACAGCTAAGCTCTTCAAACCTATGAAGATAATTTATTTTGTGACCAAATGTCTGGTGTAAACCAAGCATTAACTTTGGTTTAAATATTGTTAATTTCTCCAGTATTTCTTGGATTATATAATTTAGGAACTTTTATTTTTCTCATTTATTTTTTCAGTGCTCCGTAAACTTTTATCAGAATTTTTTCCTGCCATTTAGTCTGTTAAACTATGTCTAACCATGATTTCCTTTTAAGAGAACGTATAGCTCATGTAACATTTTGTAAAAATAGCATGACTTCATGGGACAAATGAATATGTATAATGAAAATATTTGAGCCCTTATTTTCCTTCAGAGAAGTAGGGTTCATAAAATTCTATTCTGGTAAATTAACTCTTAACCCATACTGTCCACCTCAGTTGTAAACAATATGTAATAACATTTACAAAGTATTAAACAAAAAAGTAAACAACTCACTCACTAAAATCAATTATAACTAACTCCAGGAGGGTAAATTTTGACTTTCATTTTTCTGCTTCAAAGGCTTTAGATTTCCTTGGGAACATATCTTTAATGATGACTTTTTCACATCAGTTGATTCTATATTTGTATGAAACACATAATTTAGAAGGATTTTATATTTTCATCATAAGTTTGTCATGTATGTTCCTATGTGTGCATTCATTAAAGTTTTGGTTACATGTAAGCATAAGTTGAAAAAAGCAAAACCAGTTTTAAACAAGGAAGACATCTCCACTAGTAAGAATTTTATATCACAGACGTGAAGTCGCGGTCTTTCTGGTGTGGTGGTGACACATATTCATCTACATTTTCTATTATTAGAATGAACGTCAACACAGTGGAGAGGGTGCTCTTCCTGTCACAGGGCATAATCTTAGACTACATCTGAACATTATTTTTCAGGAAGAAGCGTTCGATGATTTGATCGCTTGTCATAAGGCTCTTAGGGAAAGATTTTACAAAGAGTTCAGGTTCCTTTTCTGTTTTAATCTTGAAAACAATGAACAAAGGCCCTACTTTTAACCATAGTAAAACCCAAGTGTTTTTCAAAAATCCTTGTGAATATCAGGAATGATACAGAATTTTCGTTACCTTTTATGTTCTTCTGCATTGGTTGTATCAGTCTTTATTAATTTTTCTATTGTTGCATTTGTATTCCACTCTTAATTCAAATTGTTCAGATTCTTAAGTGGTATGGAGGGAATTGTATTATGACCTGGTAACCAACAGCAAAAGAAGCTCCCAACCAAGTTATGGAGTAAGCAGGGCTGGTGAGTATAAATTGGAGAACATTATTAATCAGATGGTATCCACAGTAATATAACTACAATTTTCCCTACAATGCTTTCTGTCATTGATTCAGCTACAGTGCTTCTAACAGTAATATTTCAAAAACCTCTATTAAGAAACAATGTCACAAGACATAAGTTGCTTCCACCTCTTTGGGATATTAGGCAAACAAATGATATATATATGAGAATGTCTTTGGCAAAAAGTGTGTAGGGTGTGTGTGTGTGTGTGTGTTTATATGGGGAGAGAACTAAAGAAACAAATAATTGATTTTTAGCATCTGCAAAATTTGTATTTTATATTCAACAAGTCTTCTATACAATAGTTGCAAATCTATTCTTTTTGTGCTAAATAATTCATTTTTCAAGCATGGTTTTCCTACCTGATGAAGAATAATGTATCTCTATGTATCTCTGTTCATAGAGTAGGAAAATAACAACTTTGGTACAGGAATTCTTAGAAACGTACACCATGATTATTCCCTTTCACTTTGATCCCGCAGGGCAACAATACACATGCTTTCTTGTGACCTAATGCTGAGATTCTTTGAGGATCTTGCTTTTCATGCAGTTACATGAAGCTTTGTATTGAGAACTTTGTATAAATGACATAAAAATTTATCAGAACTCAGGATTCATTGTGAACCTCAGTGTACTTTGGCTAGTTGCTAAATTTGTAGCAAGTTATACTGAATTCACCATCCAACAACTTCAGAACTTTAAGTAACAAGTACTGATCTTGTCATGAATGCAAAACTGCAAAGAACCTGCTGCTTTCACCCAAACTTTTCAGGTCCTAGATTGTTTTTTTCAAATGCTTCTTCTTTTGAAGAAACTTTTCAATGTAATTTAGATCAGTATCTGAAGTTTTGTCTTGTATAAACAAAATTACCTAGTAAGTCACGTGACATTTTCTTACCTTTATGTGTAATGTGCTGATACAAAGTTTCTATGAGTTTATATATTAAGAGGATTTAAATTTAAATTGTTGGATTGGTGCTTACTATCTTCTGCTGTGCCATTAAATCCTTATGTCTAAAGAAGGTAAATAAAGTGGAAGAGGGACAAAAAGGAATAATTAATAAGACTATATTACAGAAACCTGGGTGTAATATCTAAGTAATTTTACAGAAATTCATGTAGAATGCAATAGCCTGATTTGGTCCCATAAAAAAAATGGGAAGCAGCATATGGCTAGACACAAAGAATTCTTGATTTTTCAGAATGTCATGTTGAGTTTTCCTAGTCTTCAGGACAGAAAAGCATGATACCATGTTATCAAAATAAAATAAGAAAAATGAACTTTTCAAAATAATGCTGGACCATCTCTGGAATTTAGAAGACAAAATGCTTGAAAATCAGAAATTATTTTGGAATTCCAATTCAATTTCCAGAAGTTAAGTAGCTGACAAGGAAAGAATTATCAAACATATAAGGGTGAAAGATTATTACTTCCAGATTTTTTCTCACAAAAATATAATTTGGGTACCTAAATGAAATCCCATAGTTTATAGTACTCTAACTAACACTCATATATTTAAAAAGAAAAGAAAACAAAAAACAAAGTACATGCCTTCTGCAGCTGCAACTATTTTCTCTTGACTTTATTCCCGCAATGCAATAGGTTTCTGAAGTATTATCCCCCATGAGTCTTTGTTGAGGAGAAGTCACAAGGAAATGCTTCCTACCTCCCCCTATCTTAATCTTACTTAAAAGATAAGAAACAAAATCCTTACAAATTACCTGGCAATAAAATGATCACCATATTGCCCATCCCCTCATTTGCCTATTGAAGGGACTGTGTTAGCTTTAAACCCCAATGGTTTTGCTTTCAGTACATAAAGCTAAAAAAAAAAAAAAAAAAAAAAAAAAAAAAAAGACTAGTTTTTTTGCCAGGAATGGGAGGGAGTAGACAAAGTCAGGCTGAACTGCCATGTTTATAAGAAAAGAAATCATGTGGGATCAATGCACAGGGGAAACCAAACAAAGCAAATTAAAAAATAAATAAATGAAAGTAAAAGCGGGAAAGAGCGGCAAAGACTCTATATATTGCAGCTACTGGGACTTTATCTTTCCAATAAAATCAGGTCTTACAAGCCAGGTCAAGCAAGGAACCCATGGTGGTGAAGCAAAAGGCCAGGCTTCACTGTCTTCACTTTGTCTAAAGAAGGCATTCTATGTGTCCATTAAGAAGCCGAAGAAATAAATGTTAGCCTTTTCCTTCTTCCTTTCAGAGTGCACCCGCCCCTATTTTTAGCACCAGTAATGACTTACTATTATTTTCTAATCCACTGATATTCTGTATCTATTTTAAATTAATGTGCTTTAAACTCCTATCGTGTCAGTAGCTAATATAATTAATATTCTTATTTAGGCCATTTAGTGATACAATCATTACCATTGCTTCACGCAGATGCCTTCATGATTTTTAAAGTATAAAATCAACATTCAAATAGGATTCTCTTTATTTAAATAGACTTATTAGAAATTTAAAGCAGATGAAGATGGTTTCAATGAAATGAATAAATAATTAAGGCAAATCTCTACACTTGTCAGAAACTCCATATTAAGAATCAGGTGAGGAGAGACAGCCTTCTGCCAGAGCTGTCATTTTTTTTAGTTAAAGGTAATGTTAATTTTTTTTCTTAATCTTGATGTTCTTTTCAAGTTTACTTGATCAAACCATAAGCCCGCCTAAAAAAGCTGCCAGATAACTTACACAGGTAATAATCACAACCTTTAATCACACATAAAAAGAGCGATTCACTTCTATGTATTGCAGGAATCCTAACAGGTTGGAAAGGCCAATTTTTGTACCTCCAGCAGTTTGAGGCATTGATCAAGTTGTAAAATAAAATAATAGATTGCATTTTTACAAACTGGTCACTAGCAATGCCTCGTCAGCAGACCTAGACAATATTCCCTGAGTGTTGTAGGACCTCAGCCGTTAATAACCTGGCTTGTTAGTTGAAAGCTGGCAAAGTCTCAGGCATTTAAGAGGATTACTGCTATAAACCATATTAATTTTTTTCCTTAACATTCAAGCCCGTAGTGATGGAGAGCTTTTATAATAGAAATGGTGAAGTCAAACGCAACAAAAAGCCACACAGTTCTATATTGGTTAGTGAGAGATTTTATAAGAGGAAAATAAAAGTCGGATTTCATCCTATTAAATTGGAATGTTAATTTTTGATGAAATAATTTTAATTGCAAATCCTGAAAAATAAAAGGAGACATTATTTTAGAGAAGTCTGCCAAAGGGATTTATTTCTATTAAGACTTGTTCAGACAGATTTTTTTAAATTGGCCTCTCACTTACTTGCTATGGAAAGTATTAGGCAAAAAGCCCAATAAAATCAAAGCTTCCAACTTTTGACCTTAGAGAAATTTATCAATCGCTTGTCTGTCACATGAAACCAAGTGTGAAAGCTAAAACTGAAGACTGAGCAAGCTTCATCACTGCATACTCCTTCCAAGGTCACGAGGGAGTTAAATCCCTCTCTACTCCTCAGTTTACTTATCTGTAAAATGGAGCTCACAACGCCACAGAACTCAGAATCATTCTGCACATTGTGTGATCTAGTTTTGTGAGTCATTCATGAAACTCCTCTCTTCATGATAAGGATCGTATATAAATTATACCTACGTGCATTACGGATATGAAAATATTAAGATTTTTAGAGGGTGCACCCTGAAAAAGAAGAAGGAAAAGATGACTGTTTACCAAAGAGTCATGTTTAACAGACAGAAATTTTGAGAATATATGTTCATTTAATTATAATACTCTAATGTGGCAATATTATATATTGTATTCAAAATTAAATATTTGATAACTATAACATTAATTTTAAGGACTCTGTCATTTGAATATCAGGATGTACAATATTATTAAAAATGCTTAAAAAATACACCAGGATCTGGACAATAAAATATATAAATTTGCCTTAATAGTAGGTAAGTACACATCCTAGAGAATCTTATGTATTTGTTATTATATGGATGACTTAATATTTTTACACTTCCAGGTATCATAGGAAATTCTTTAAAGAATATATTATTAAGAAATAATATACTGTCATGTGGAATCACTATGCATAGCTCCTTTGGGATGAATAGTGATTTTCCAAGTTTATCTGAATGCAAAATTGCCATGTGATTTAAATAAATAATATCAAATTGTTTCTTTGATTTCTGTTTATTTTTAGATCAGAGTAGCACTGTATACCTAAAGAAATCATGTATCAACATTCTAGTTATCAATACCCTGTTTAGATGAAGATGATGATGCTTTAGGTAAAAACGAATAATAAAATACTATGCAATCAAATGTTTTTCTAAAGGAATGTAGAAGGAAAGATTGGTACACTGTGTCTATTTGAATGTGTATTTTTAATTAAAATATTCATTAATTCATTTAAGGCGATTGTGTATGTGTGTGTGTCTGAGTGTGTAAGTGGGGCTGTATTTTTAGATTTTACATGTGGTGGTTTTGGTGATTTAGATGATCAGAGGACACAACATGGACAGGGTCTCATCAGGAAGCTAGGCACTGAGCAGTTGGTGAGGGTTATAAATTTATTATGATAAATGAAAGCAATTTGCCAAAACATAAAGAAAATCTATTACAAATTGTAGTTTTCACTTTTCACTGGTGCACGCTGTAGCGTTCCGTTCCCGGTATACCATGTAAGTGGTCCTTGCCATCGCTCGTGGTTTTCAGACGAGAGAAATGACACCGCAAGGTAAAATGGTGTGTTCAAGGTCACATAGGACGAAAGGCAAGGCAAGTGGGGGCGGGCCATAACACGAGCACCAGCCTGACCATTAAAAAAGGTTTTCTCTGCTTGAAAGTTGTGAGAGGTCTACCCAGGCCTTACAGCTGGCAGTGAAAATGATCTGTGTGAGAGAAGAATGAAATTTGGTTCAGCCTCATTTAAACAACCGGGGCTGGGCCCAGACATCTCAGAGTATGACATTAACTTGTTCGGTTTTGTCATGTTGAAGCATGGCACAATTTTGGAAAAAGCTTTTCAGAGAACAGTTATCTCAGCCCTCTGAGTCCAACAAAGTTTGTAACATGTTTAATTTGAAGCTCTTTACAAGGTTCGCTTAACTTCATCAGTAAGATGGGTTCTTGTTGACTTAAAACATCACTCAAGGGAACAAGGAAAACATAATGCCTATTAGGGTTGGGATTGGTCTGACCCTAAAAGACCATAGAAATCACTTAGGCTGTTGCAAAATACAAATGCTATCTCTCACAAGGATGAGCTTTGTGGACTAGATGCAATGCTCAAGGTTTTACAGGAAGAGTCTAGGATAAACCAGCATAGTATTTTGGGTGGTACAGGCAAAGCATGGTTTAACAGGTAGCAAAGGATTATCAGGTTGTAACTACATTTTTCCTGACAATTTCTGGAGAATAGCCAAATATCTCTCTCTCTTTATGTTTTACTTTCCCTGGCTTTTCCAGTGCTCATCTGTTTGCACAAGGACCTTTCTGCCCTTGTCAGGAAGTGTTAAATGTGAAATGCAAGAGAAAACAAAAGAAGAGTAAGTGCACACCACAGGATATGAGAGCCGGAGGAGGCAGAAATTTTTAATAAATAAATTTAAAAAAAGAAGCTCCAATGACAGAGGTACAATTTGTGTACCAAAACAGAGACATTCATAGAGGACTGATTTTATCTCAAATATGAAGTAATAATACCTGAGTTTTAGACCACTATAAAATGATTAAATTAAAGATGCAATTTTAAGGATCTTTTCTTCAGAAGTAGAATAAATATTGTATAGATATATTCTTAATCAAAAGGTAAAATTTAAAAAACAGAAAGGAAATAGATATACATGAGTAGAAGGAAAATTTGGTAGAAAAGAGAGAATCTAGGTAGTTGCTTTATATGATCGAGGGACAGTATTAACTGCAAATGACTGTAATAATGCTGTGTGAGGAGGAGCTGTCCTCAGTGCCAGTGTCTTCTTCCAATCTATGCCATCTTACAAGGACCTCAACTTAGCTGAGAGGTTTTATATAGCATTAGCCTGTGTTTCTTATTTATTTATACTGGGCTGTGTTTTGCAGAAATAAGATTATGAAGAATGAGGAATGTATGGAGAAGTTGTTACAGCAAATAACAAATTTTTTGAGGACATAATGACTCCATATGTTATCATTTTCTCAATTCAATTCTAGACTAGAAAACTGTGATTCTTAGGAAAAAAGGTACAAAATATAAATAAAGTCTGTAATTTAATCGGAGGGAAAAGATGATTGATTATATTCCTGTTCTCTCTCTCTCTCTCTCTCTCTCTCTCTCTCTCTCTCTCTCTCTCTCTCTCTCTCTCTCTCTCTCTCTCTTTCTCTCTCTCTCTCTCTCTCTGAAGATAAACATAGCATTATGAGGACTTTGGAACAAAGAATTGATCTGTTAAAAGAATCACAATGATCTGTCTATAACTTCATTCTTTAGAGTGGAGCTGATTCTTCATATCACAGTAACAACACCTGGAATACTTAGCGTTTTCTTGAAAATCAAAAAATAGTGTTTTTAAGCCTTAGCTTATTTCATATGAAAACCCTGTCTGGAAGAAAACTCTGGAGAAGAGAGCTTATAAAAATGAAGAGGAATGACTTTTATTTTTCTGTTGTTTAATCATTGAATCAAAACCAGAAAGACAAATCTATGGGCCCAAGACATATAAGGACGCATATAAGAGTCTTTTGCATCTGAGAGAAAAGCTATATGCCTGATCTTTTAGAAATTAAAATAGTATGGCATCTGCTGCATTTAACCCACAAATATACATTTCAGACTTAAGATAATGAGTAAAGTTTGTCTTGTGCAGGTATGTATATATAGTAATTTATGACTCCTATATCAGATATTTTTACACAGTTCAGAGCTAGCCAGATTATTTTCTTTAGAATGGGGCAGGAACAGATGCCAATATAATTTAAATGTTGAGAACTATGTATCCAAGAGTTTTCTGCAAAAAAACTAAATCACAGGAGTGAAGAGACTACATTTTAACATTCAGTTAATCAATAATCTAACTGAGAGAAAGTAAAACTAGTTTTCTTACACTCTTAGGTTTGTTAGAAATCTGAGTGATAGTCAAATATCTAAATTGTGTGTATGTGTTTCTTAAATATTTCATGATAATTTTAGGACACATACAATAGAAATGTAAAAAATAATACTTGAAATCAAGGGCTGACTGAAAAAAACTATATAATTTGAATGAATTACCTTTTTATGCACAATGCAAATATAATGTAACATTTCTGTGATATCTGGATTATAATTAAAATTTACCTTTAGAAAATCAAAGTCAGATTCACAGCAATTTTTTCAGCATTATTTTGTCAATTTAGAAAATTAGAACTGTGAGCAAAAGGGTAAAATATATGAATGGTTTTTCAACCTATTTTGAGAAATTATACTTGCCAGTGGTTCTCTATATTTGGATTCAGAATGTCAGATGGTTCAATTATTGTAGATATTGATTGTTAACTCCTCTTTCCTTACATTTTCAAGATACCGTCACCTGCACCAGACTACTTCTATACTGTAAATTCAAATGTTTATGAAGAGACTTCATAGAACCTTAATTCAAAGGAATAAAATTTTTGCCCATATATGTTATTTTTACATTATTTTATTTCTGAGATTATAATAATATTACTTTTTCCCTTTTTATTCTCTCTATCTAAACTATCCCACACATTCCTACTTGTCCTCTTTTAAATTCATTACCCTTTCTTTCATTAAGTGTTGCTTCATGCATACACACACACACACACACACACATATATATATATGACACATGTTTTATTTTCCCCAAGTAACAGTAATTGTTCAATCACTTTAATTGTTTAAAAATCCAGCTGTCTATTTGATATAATATTTTAAATTATTGTTGGATAATAATTTTTTCTCTATTTTCCAAAATATAACTGTGTATGTATGTGTGTGATTGTATATGTTTGGTTTTTCAGGAGGTGTTAATTGCAAATAGCTTGCTGGTTGGGGCAGGACTTTGGGTCTATTTCCCCTTCTCCAATGCTGTGTTTGTCTGACTCAAACTTGTCCAGGTCTTGTTAATGCTGTTAAAGACTTTGTGAGGTCATATGTGCATCAGTTATGTTTTGTCTGCATGACATGGTTTCTATGGAGGCATATACCACCTCTGGCTCTTAAAATCTTTCTGTCCTGTTGCAGTTTTCTCGAAGTTTTGCATCCAGAACAGTTTCAAGAGTGCTATTTGAGATGATCCAGCATCACAGAATGTTCTAATCAGGACGTGACCATAATCCTAAATTTTCTTTCGGTTCCTATAGGATTATCAGTGCCCCAATCAGCAGGAAGTATCCTAAAAAACTATGCTTACATTTCCAAAAACAGGATTTTGGATGCTTGTCTTTGTTTAGAGTGTTGGTTACAAGTTGTTATGGATAATGGTCAGGAAAAAAGCTAAACAAAAGAGATTAGATTCAGAGTTCTTGTTTTGAAAAAAAAAAAAAGTAGGGAAGTGATGTGGGATAATGCTCTTGTACACTATAAAGATTTGTCATTTGTATTGGTTTAATAAAATTTTGACTTGCTAGTAGCCAATCAGGAAGTATAGGTGTGGTGACCCACTAGGAGAATTCTGGAAAGAGGAAAGGCTCATTCTGCAGCTGTCGCTAAGATACAGAGATAGCAAGATGAGAATACTGCACTGAGTAAAGTTGCCAAGTCACATTGCTAATATAGAGAAGTTTTATGGGTTAATTTAAGTTGTAATAGTTAGTTAATAATAAGCCTGATCTAATAGCCAAATCATTTATAATTAATATAAGCCTCTGTGTTTGTTTGGGACTGAATGACTACAGAACTAGGTAGGACAGAAACTTCCATCTACACTGTTCCTCTTCCAAATAGAGCTCTGAGCCTTAAAGAGAAGAAGTATTTTTTTATGGTTTATTTTTTTATATTTAAAAATTTCCATCTCCTCCCCTCCTCCTCCCCCTTCCCTCTCCTCCCCTCCACCCATACCCCCCTCCCTCCCTCTCCAGGCCAAGGAGCCATCAGGGTTCCCTACTCTATGTTAAGACTAAGGTCCTCC
The DNA here is from genome assembly GCF_903992535.2 of Arvicola amphibius. Taxonomy (NCBI): domain Eukaryota; kingdom Metazoa; phylum Chordata; class Mammalia; order Rodentia; family Cricetidae; genus Arvicola; species Arvicola amphibius. The sequence goes on from NC_052059.1 coordinate 22,509,539, forward strand.
CAACTCCCCCCAGGTCCAGGAAGGTGATCAACCAAGCTGAGAAAGCTCCCACAGAGCCCGTCCATGCAGAAGAATCAAAGCCCAGCGCCATTGTCCTTGGTTTCTCAGTCAGCCTCTACCGTCGGCCACATTCAGAGAGTCCTGTTTGGTCTCATGTTCCATCAGTCCCATTCCAACTGGAGTTGGTGATCTCCCGTTAGTTCTGTCCCACCGTCTCCATGGGTGAACTCACCCCTCATGGTCCTGACTTTCTTTCTCATGTTCTCCCTCCTTCTGCTCCTCATCAGGGGGAGAGGAAGTATTTTTAAAGGTTTCCAATTTAGGTATGAGTGCTCAAATATCTAACACATATTATATATTTACCAGTAGTAGGATGCTGTGCTATTTAACATCTATTACAAGAAGAGACAACTCTTAAAAGTGTCAAGTGGTGCCCTAATCTGAGTTGTCCATGTTGGGATTACTATTTTGATTATGAAACGTCATGATCAAAAGAAATTTGACTAGGAAAGTGATTATTTGAATTATATTCCATATTATACTCCCTCACAGAAGTAAGTCAGGACAGGAGCTCAAACAGGGCTGGAACCTGAAAGCCGTAGCTGAAGAAGAGGGCATGGAAGGATGCTGGTTACTGGCTTATTCCTTATGGCTTCCTCAGCCTGCTTTCTTGTAGAGCTCAAAACTATCAGACAGGGTCTTGGCCCTCCCTAACTGATCACTTTTTAAGAAAATGTCTCTTTACAGGTTGATCTTCTAGATATATTTTCACAATTGGGATTCTCTCTTTTCACATGACTATAAATTTTGTTAAGTTGACATAAAGCTAGCCAACACATATGGGTTTAGCAATAGCAGACAAATAGTAATACATATTCTACTAGCATTTATGGCTTATCTAGTCTCAAGTTCCTTGCAATTCAGCAGTGCCAGACGAATTCCTTCTCAAGGAGTGGGTTTTAAATTAAAAAATAAGAAAATAATAATCTTGGTTGTATCCATAACATTTGTGCCACTATTGCACAAGAATGTCTTGTAGGCTGGTAGATATTGTAGATCACAGGGTTCAAATCTGGGTGATATATATGATTTATTTTGTCCTCTTATAGCCTTTATAGTAACTTCTATCAGTACTAATGTTAGGTAAAAGAGATGACACTTCTACTTGGACACCTGCTAAATTTCTACAATTCCAATGACATAAGTAAGGTATGTCTTCAGCATCAGAACCTTATTAATAGTGTGTGGAGAGAAGACAGTTGCTTTGCAGTAACCTGTCCTATTTTAAGGAGGAAGTCTATGGGACTCTTTGGCCAAACAATTCACAATAGTAAACCCATTTCTGGTACTCAGGTCTTTACTTAGTAGCCTAAGATGTCTAGTTGGAACAGTTTCTCCCTTATAATACCAAAACATTATACAGCTTTTATATATTTTAAAGGATCTCCTACAATTTGGGTTTCCATATAGCCTTTCAAACTTCCCTTAACATTAATTTTTCCTCCACATTTTTCTAACTGTACTCTGTCCTCCATATCCCCTATTTTATTCTCATATCTCATTTTCCATTTATCCATCTCTAAAACTGCAGTATATTTCCCATTTCTAGAATATCCTCCTCTTTCCTCTGGACCATTACTGTATCTGAAACTTCTGTAATTATTCTAAATAAAACTTACAATATCTGTCTCTTAAAATAAAGCATTCAAGTTTGTCTTTTTGGGTGTACATTATACAATTCAGGATGATTGTTTTTATCAACATATATTTCTTAATAGATGAATAAAATTTCATATGTGAATGAAACAATTTTTTGTCCATTTATGAGCTGAGGGAACTCTAGGCAATTTCCAACTTCTGATCATTACAAACGGAACACCAATAAACATGATGCGCAAGTATCTTTGTAGAATTATTATGCAAAATACCTACCTTGATTATGTACCCAGAGGTGGTATAACCAAATCTTGTGGTCAGTTTCTTTCCAAGTTTCCAAGTAATATCCAATATTTATTTCAATATAATTTTAAAAAAATTTATTGTATACATCTTTCATGTCTGTTCATAAATCTACCCCTAGGTTTTTGTTTTGTTTTGTTTTAATTGGTTTGACCATCAAATGTTACTAATTTTATATGTTTACTTTGTACCCTACTACTTTGCTAAGAATTTTCCTGTACTTATTGATTTTTCTAATAATATTGGGAAAATTCAAAGCACATATTCTAAAGATCCAAGCAACACTACTCAAAACCCACTGATATTCTTCACAGAGCAATAGATAGATAGATAGGTAGATAGATAGATAGATAGATAGATAGATAGATAGATAATCATCTTAAAAGATATATAAAAACATACAAGGCTCTGAATTGCAAAGAATCATTAGTAAAATAAGGAATCTAAAAGGTATCACAATATCTGGCTTCAGATTGTATTATAGAACCACTGTAGGGAAAATAGCATAAAATGAAAAGATAGATCAATATGTAAATGTGCTATTTCTAACCAGATATTCTGAGTTCAATCCCTGAATCCACATGAAAAAAAAAAAACAAAAAAACAAAATCCAACTTAACTCCTACAGGTTGCCTTTAAGCACAATAGGAAAGTCATAGCATTTAACTGACCACACATATTTAAGCACACACATACAAAAATACATGTAAAAACATAAGAAAAATAAAATAGCATGATGCTGGTATGAAAACATGTAGACCAAGGAAAATGAATATAATGTTAAAGGAGATACACACAGATTTTTTTGTCTTATGAGATTACTCCATAACCCGATTAATGTAAATAGTACTGCAAGAAGTATGCATATATAGAGTGTAAGTATCATTCTGACATGTTGATTTACCATTCTTTATACATTCAGTGGTGGTGATCCAGAATTGTATTGTACTGCTATTCTTAGTTTTGTTGTTTTTGGTTTGGTTTGATATTTTTTAAATAACACCCGCAGTGTTTCTCACAGTGCAATAGCAAATTAGATTTTCTTTTTTTATGCTTACAGGACAATACTTTCTATATTTTATTGTCTTAATAATATCCAATGTGACTTGAAAAAATGAGAACTTAGTGTAGTTTTTATTTCAAATTTCACTTTGCTTTAATTTTTTTCTTGACCTATTTTTCTTTATTTTATGCATGTGTAGTTAAGTTGATTTCTTTCTTTCTTTTGACATAGTGATATTTTATAGACTTTCTACAAACTCGTCTAATCCTTCTCCATGTTTCCTATTCCATTTAGTGTCCTTCTACCCAATATTTCCATTCCACATATTAATATACTTTTTTGGTTTCTTTCATTGCTAGGAATGGTGAGTAATTGCTTTACATTTTTCATTTGTATATTTTTGTTTGATAACCAACTCTTTACTAATTTTTGAAGTTTTATGTCTTTGATTTCTCTTTATATTCTAGATATTGTAGGCAATAATACCTTTTTCTCACAAAAGTTGACTGTGTCTTCACTCAGTTTATTTTATTTTTCACTGATGAGTAAAAGATTTTTTGTTCTCCTTGTTCCTTTCATGCATGTTTCTCAGGCAGTCCTTGTACTCAATATGGCTAATATTTTTATTTTTTAAATAAGCATTCAGATATATCTTAAATTGTGATGCATGGCAGTCCTAAAATTCAAATTCAATGAGAATGTAGATCCAGATATGATAATTCAGACAAAAATGACAATATTATTACACAAAATGTACAAGTATTTGGTGATTTTATGATAGTATATTCTTTGGATGTACAAGAACTGCAGTTAACACCAAAATTAAAAAAAAGCAAACCAAACCAAACCAAAACAAAAAATAACCACATCAATAAAACTTGTAGCCTCTCCACAAATCATAGATACCTGAAGAAATTTTCAAAACAAAGCAAAGAAAAGAATGCAAGTGAAACCTAATGGAGTCTCTAAGAAGCTGAAGCCCAGGGAGCTGGAGTGAACTAAGTCAAGGAAAACAGGGCTCATTGATAAGAATGATGGAAAGAAGAGTATTTGTTAGACATCGCTTGAGTTATTATGCTATTTGTTATTTTTATTGAAAATTTATTCATTGTATTTTGATGTTTCTTCTGCCACATCTCTTAATAGATCCTCCCAACCTCACACCTAGCCAACACCATGCCTTCTTTTTTTTTTCTCTTTAGAAAACAAACTAAAAGGCCAAATATGTATAACACAAAAAACTGGAAACCATAATGTACAAGCAAAAAAGAAAGAGTAAGAATTTTTAAAATGCTTAATCATAGAAATGCAAGACAAAAACATCTACTAAAACATTATTGAGTTTCTTTGTACTGGCAATTCTTTTGTTTGGATTACTCTTAAGTATGCTTTATACATTCAGTGAGATTCAATTTCAGAAAAATTTTTATTTTTCCTTTAAGTGGTAATCAATTTGAGATAGATATAGCACAAACTCTAATTGGTCTTAATAATAAAAACTGGAGTCAGACATTAGGGGGTGAAAGCTGAAAGATCAGAGAAGCAGAGAAGCCATGCACTAGTTCTTCCAACTCAAACCTAAAGGTGGTCCTACCATGTGGGATTCCCCTTTGTATACTGTGAATACCATTGGTTAATAAAGAAGCTGTTTTGGGCCTGTGGTAGGGCAGAGCAGAGCTAGGTGTGGAAAACTAAACTGACTGTTGGGGAAAAGAAGGCAGATTTAAGGAGAAGCCATAGAGCTGCTACAAGAGACAGACACACTAAAATCTTGCTGGGAGGCCATGACCTCGTGGTGATACACAGATTAATGGAGATAGGTTAAATTAAGATATAAGAGTTAGCCAATAAGAAGCTAGCAATAATGGGCCAAGTAGTGATTTAAATGATATAGTTTCTGTGTGATTATTTTATGTCTGAGCTATGGGGCAGCAAGGAAATAAGTGGTCTTTCTACAACAATCCTATCCCTACTGATCTGAAGATGAGTGCTTTGAACTCCTGTCTCCAGCTGTTTTATATTCCTCTCTCTGCCCAGTCATATCCCGACCCGTCCAGCGGGTCCAGTTATTCAGGGTCTGAAGAGACACTACCTGAAAGAACCATGGACGAGAGAGGAAGGAGACTAAGCAAAGTTCTGTTGTCAAGGTCTCACTTTATTAGGGTAATGGTTGTGGTTTATATAGCCCTTGAATGAGGAACTTGGCTTGGGGTGGGGGTAGGGGTAGGAAGGAACTTTGCCGGGGTAGCAAAGGTCATTCTGGTGTAAGCAGAAACATTCTTTTTGTGATTCTGTTAACAAATAGTTCTCAAGATAGTTGGAATGTTGGGTTCTCTGCAAACATTCTTAGGACAATGGTCCCTGCTATCATTTTTTTAGGACAATGGTCCCTGACAATATCCCTTTCTGTCTCTACCACCACAGTGTTGGGATTAAGGACATGACTCTCAAGTACTGGGATTAAAAGTATGAGCTACCACCTCCTGACTCTGTTTCCTTTTTAGACTAGATCAATCTCATGTGGACCTGGGTGTCCTTGAACACACAGAGATCTGTCTGCTTATGTCTCCCGGCTGCTGCTATTAAAGGTACCACCACTGCTTGACCTCTATGGCTAATTAGTGTCTAACTCTGCACTCAGAACATCAGACAGTTGTTATTTATTAAATCACAAGCAAATATCTCCACAGATAGATTCTTGGTTAGGGACGAACAAATAACAGAGAAAATGAGTCTCAAAACATTGTAAACATGACAAATTGATACACTGTGTGTCAGGATCAATGTTGACTGAAAATTTCACCTGCTGCTTATGTGATTTAATCCCCATATTTATTCATGCAACCTTAAGACTTAGAAAGCCTGAATAATGACACTGGAATCTCTATATGGCTTTGGTCACCTGTAAAGTACAACTTATGTTTGAAGATATTACACTGGTCCAGAAGAGCAAAAGAGTTAGGAATTCATTCAGTTGTTGAATGTATCCTTAGCATGTTTAAGTCCTGGGTTTGATATCCAGCACAACAGTAATACTTGATATGTAATATTAAGTAAATACAATGGATTGTTATTATGTTTACTTACAATATATACATTTCATTATCTGTTGCTCAGAAATATAATGACAAAATTTAATGAAGGTCTTAAAACCTTTAAGATTTTCTGTAAAAAAGGATCCATCTGACTTGCCCTGGTTTTGTTTTTTGGATTTTGTTTGTTTGGTTGGTTGGTTTTTTTTTTTAACCAAACTATGTTTTATGAGAACACATTTGCAACCATTTCTACTTCTTTTCATTTGTGACTGATTTTACCATACAAGAGTAAGGTAGAATACGTGTACTGTGACAAAATTGTACAGAAGTTAGATGTGTTTGCTGCTTGGACATTGGGGGAAAATGTTCACCTACTGCTGCTCTAATGACATAGAAAATAGCAGTATAAACGTTAGGCATCATAAATCAAAAAGAAAAGACAAAATGCAATCATCTGAAACTCCTGTAATGATGGCACCATGGTATAATCAACTTATACCATGGTAATGACTCTGGCTGTTTTACTTAACAAATATCTCAACTTAATTATGTTTTGCTAATTATTTCAGTTGTAGTTCTTAAATATTATGCATTGACAGTGCTGGCAAATCTGAGAAAATTTGGCACATTGCATATAGAAGTAAAATTATAATTTTTTCTGATCTAGTTATGTAAGGAAAGATTACTTTATAAGATGCTATGCTGAGACTTCATAAAAATAGCCAAGTGAGGAACTTGAGTCAATTCCACAGATATTACAAATTTTGCCATATACAAATAAAATATTAAATTAATTTGTATGGTATAGTTTGTTAATCATACTGTTATAGAGAAAAACCCAAAGAAATTTCCAGCATAGAAAAATGGACAAATGAAAAACTTGAATATATTTTGATATTAAAACTAATAAATTTTGTTTATTCCATACATACTAATATTTATAATACACCATTATTAAGGATAAGAAGCAAGAACTGGTGTTCATAGTAAAGTTATAAACTTTATAATAATACTTTTAAATAAAATTTATTTTTTGTCTTTCCATTCTCAGTTTGCTGTTTTATGTTTTTCTTGGACTCATAGTTAAAGGGACTTTCTTTTGTCATTGAAAAACAAATCAAACTGTGCTTAAAGTCAAATGTTGTTTTTCCTTTTGGCTTCTCATTGCTTTAGTACAGACACAAAGGACAAGGACTGCTGTTGGAAAATTCCCCTTGCGGCAGTCCTAGTAACCATATATCTCTCTACCGCTCTGCTTTTCCTCATAGCTTTAAATTAATAAACTAGACAAAGTCAAAAGCTTTAATGCAGACTGTGGTGTGGAAGAATGTGCATGAGGTATTTTCTGTTGTAAGTTGTACAGTGCTTGATATAAAAACAGGTTTTTCCTTTTTCATTTGTAGAAGACTATTGAATACCTTAATGCGCCATATTGACAGAGTAATAAAAAGAGCAAATTGCATTTCAGGCCTAGTGCCAACATCATTAAACTCCCAGTCATACACCAAAGAATAACGGGGACAAAACAAAAGCTTTTCCTTCAGCTCAGCTCATACCCTGTAGAACTATAATCAGTAGCCCTTATCTGTACTCAACAACAAAACCAAAGCTCTAAGATCTTCTGACTTCAAGCATGTATAATTTATACCATTTTTTATTTTTTAAAAGTTCATTAATAATAATACTTGTTATAAAACTTGAATGATTAATTTCTTTCTATTCCACAATGATTGAGTGTCTCACACCTTTACATTGACATTTCACTGTTCAAATACACTTATAAAGAATTGAAAAGTGGCAGAATTAATACAGCTTTCATTTGAATCAGCTATTCCCCTAAAAATTTATTCTAGAAATTGATACAGGACTTGTCCATAGCCAATTGAGCAATAGGGGGAGATGTTTGGTCAGTGTTACCAAACTATATCTGCTGCACACCGCGCCCCCATGTCTGCATTCGGTGCGCTTTTACCCAGTTACCGAGCTTCGGACAGGGGCAGGAGGTTAAAATACACAAACACATACAGACAGAGAGACAGAGACACGGGTCATCCTTGAATTCCCCAAGAATGCCCCCTTTATTGTGTTCAGGGGCAGATTATATAGAGATAGCCACACCCCAGCCAAAACCACCAGAAACCACTATGCCTGCCATCAGGAATTCCTGAAGGTCTCGTGCTCAGAGCAGCTGTAGGCACTCAGATCAGGGGATTACAAGAAATTCAGGATCTGGGGTCTCACTGCTCCCAACATCATCTCTGTAAAATACCAGGCTAAAGAAGAAGTCTTTATACCAAGTATTCTCTAACATGTGACATACATAAGAAAGAAAAGCTTTTCACAGCTGCATGAAAAACTACAAAAAAAAAATATGATGTGGTACAAAATGTGAATTAAAGACAGATATAATCTTTTAATAAAAGCTGATATCTTTTTCCTTCTGGTGTTAGTTTTAGGTAAAAAGAAATTAAACATGTTCCACTTACACCTTCTACTTTAGAAAGAAGTAGTTTAAATGTGACTGAAACCAAAACAAGACACAAGGACCACAGTTCTTTATGCACTCAGTACAAAATCCCTTTTTGTTCCTTTTTAGAAAATCATTCATGATACAAAATCTTTGAGTTTTGCTGTTCAGCATTAAAGCATGCCATCTTCAACTGCTTGATTCCAAATCTCAGGAAATGGTCGAGCAGTTCTGTGGTAGTTCAAATGGGATTCATCTCCTTTATCGATTCACTTATCCCATGACAACATTCTCATCTAGGAAGTCTTCAGATCTTTGAAATCTTCATTTTTGTTCAGCTGACTGTGAACTCAGCTGCCTGCTCTTTCACAATTGCAATATGTGGCAAAGCGTTCACTAAATTTCTTTATGAACCATTTTAAGCAACCTATGTTGGAGGATCTCCAAGGAGTACAAACTCAAAGATTTCAGACATTTTTCTTCCTTCTGATGGAATAAAACTAGCTATGAAATCATTCATACAGAGAAAAGAGAAAATGAAAAATATATTTATGTATTTTATTTGACCAGTTACATATTAAAGAAAAATATAGAATTTTAATTCAATATGACTGAACAATCACAAATCCCAGAACATGTGTTATTATGATGCAAGTCTGAAATGATAAACAGTTTTATATGCCATGGTCGCTGACTTGTTACAACAAACTAGATCATCTCATTCCAAACCATGGTTGAACTGAGTTATCAGAAGGCAGTTATTTTATAAAAGAACAAATAATTATGAAAAATATAAATAAAAGGCAAAATAAAGTTAAACTTTAGATAATTGTGATAGAGGAATGAGTTAGAACAAAACCTCAGTGTCAATGATAAATGATACTATTTGATGCATCAGAAGAGGATACCTGTTGAGTTAGAACCTAAAATGAGAAACACAGGCTAAGAACTATTACTTTGAATGATAACTGTGGATATCTGATTGTTGTTAGAGAACTGGTGAGTTTCAATGGAAGGAATCTGCTTTTCAATGACTAGAAAACAGGAGAGTAACCATCAGAATAAAGTGTGCAAGAAAGGACAGCTTTATGGAACAGGTATTTAATTGTCTAACTACAGAGAAACATTATTAAAATAATTTTAGAAACAATCCTGACATTTTTCTTTTAATACAAGCATATATCTTTGGATTAGTCTGAAAAGGTACACATGTTTATTGTTACAGTAGCATGGAAGATAAAGAGTATTAAATGAATAAAAGAATAATGTTATATGTAAAATTATTCTGCTGATTAAAATAAAGTAACTTGAGATTAGGTTTTATCTAAAAGAAATGTATAAGCTATGTAATTTATATTTCTGTTGATGTCTCTTGGCAGGTTTTCCGTGTTCCCTAAGATCTACTCATTTCTCAAGGCTTGGTGAGTATATAAACTTTGCAAATTCTGGGATGATACAACAGAAAAAGTGAAATAATGTGTCCTTTTATGCGATGTAAGGGAAACAGTTTGGTTTTCTATTAATTTAGAAGAGGTGGGTGTGGAGCTTCTGAAGTTACCCCACACCAGTTGATTAAGCCATTCCAATGTAAGAAGGAACTGGGAGAGCAGGAGAAATGAATTTCCATCTCATGGAACAGATCTTAATTCAACTCAGACATCAGCTGATTACTCTCACAAGGTTTGTGCCACCATTGGCCTAGCATATTTTGTAAGCAACAAGGATTGTAGATCACAGATTTTGTGGTTGAGTTGGTGCCTTTTTCTCCTCTTTAGGTGACCTGCAGAGCACTTTTTCTTGTCATAGACACTAGAACATGGAGGTGAAGGTTCCATGTAGGCACCAGCGTGGCTTCTCCATGTTTGTTGAGTTGTGTGAACATTGTCTTCAGTAATGGAATCTTGCTGTCAGTTAATGCAGAACAAACTACTTTCTTGGAAGCCATACCTGACATTGCAGGGGTGACCAAGAACCAGAGACTAAATATCCCAAAGTCCTAGGTTAAAACAAAATACTACTGATCTGAAAAATATATATAATTATGCCTGTGATATCCTGCTTTACTCATAGATCATTGCATTAACCACCATCAGAGATATCCTCCTGTAACATATGAGACCAGACAAACCAGACAAAAAAAGACACACAGACATTACACATACACACACACACACAAACACACACACACACACACAGAGAGAGAGAGAGAGAGAGAGAGAGAGAGAGAGAGAGAGAGAGAGAGAGAGAGAGAGAGAGAGAGAGAGAGGAGGGAGACCTTGATTGAAATACACAGTGAGATATCTCAATCAAGTACCTCCCCTCAGAGTTAAAGGAAACCCTCAAAAGGGGCAAAAGAAGTGCGGCATACAAAGGGGACAAAGGACACCAGGAGAACAGGGTTCTCTAAGACATCTGAGCAAAGCTCACATGAACTCATAGAGAATGAAGAAGCAAACACAGGTATAGGGCTTCCACATGTCTTCACTAGGTACATTGTGTATATACTATGGCTTTCAGCTTAATAGTTTTATAAACTTCTAAGTGTTTAATCAAAGAGCTCTCTTATTCTTGTGCATTTTCTTTTGTTTGATTTTTGTCTTGTTCAACTTTGAAGTGATGCTTTTTATTTTTTATTATGTTTTATGTTTTATTTTGATATGTTTTGTTACTATCTCTTAGGAGCCCATGGGGAGAGAGAGAGAGAGAGAGAGAGAGAGAGAGAGAGAGAGAGAGAGAGAGAGAGAGAGAGAGAGAGAGAGGATCCCAATGGAAGAAGATGTGGGGGGGAATGGGAGTAGAGATAGGAGAAACATTCAGATTATATTTTATGGGAAAAGAATATGTTTAATAAAAGGGAAAAATTAAAGGGAGAGAAGTCAATTTCTTTTGTTTTAGGAAAATTATTTCAAATATAGAGTCAGATATTTTGCTCTAAGCTTGAGGCTAAGTTCTGGGATAGTCAGAACTCGATAGTCATATGCTGTCTCAAAAAAATACTTTTTTGTGATAGCTAAAGACAAATAGTTCAGATAACAGATTGAAGAATATTGTACAGTATTTGAAATGATGTTGTGATGATTGAGGTGGTTACAGACATACTCTACATATTTCTTAATATCATTAACTGGAAGTAAGCAAAAACCTTCTGTTTCTAATACTATAGCTGTACCGAAGAGTGAAATCCCCAGAGTTAGAATAATAATGTTTTTTTTTCCTTTTGATGAATGCTTTATTAACCATAACTAATAAATGACAAAGAATATTTTTAAAAGAAAAAGAAAAAAGAAAAACCAATGACTACATATTTTCTTTTCCTAGGTCTACCATGGCTATACAGGCAGCAGCACTGGGTTCCTCCATTGGCTCAGCAGTTGTTGGTGTTTTGGTTACAGGTCTGCATCAAAAGTAAACATTTAGCTGAGTTTTGTGGTACATGATTGCAACCATGGCTACATGGGAGGTTAACATGGAAGAAACAGGACTTCCAGACAATTGTAAAATTATCTCAGAAAAGTAAGAATAATAACATATGAACTTTTGCCAGTACCCCATTACTTCATTTACTTTGCAGAGAAATGATTAAGACACAGTTGATTGGTCAATTCCAAACTGTGCTAAAGTTCTGGCAATTAATTATCTCAACTAAAGGAGATGTTATCTTTTCATTTATTTATCTATCTATCTATCTATCTATCTATTTATTTATTTATTTTAAATTTCTACCTCCTCCCCACCTCCCATTTACCTCCCCCTCCCCACCTCTACTCCCCCTCCCTCTCCTGTCTGAGAGCAGTAAGTGTTCCTTGCCCTGTGGGAAGTCCAAGGTCCTCCCCCTTCCATCCAGGTCTAGGAAGGTGAGCATCCAAACAGGCTAGGCCTCCCCAAAGCCAGTATATGTAGTAGGATCAAAATCCAGTGCCATTGTCCTTGGCTTCTCAGCTGCCCTCAGTGTCCGCCATGTTCAAGGAGTCCGGTTTTATCCCGTGCTTTTTCAGTCTATGTTGAAAGACTATTAAAACTTTTCCAGTCTGCAGCTCATTTGGTTCATTTCCCATGCAATGTTGGCGTGAGTGCCAATCATGAGAAGCTTCATTATTCTAGAACATTCCCAGAATATTCACCAATGGAACTTCTAGACCACTTAAATGTTTAGAAGTTAAGTTTGTGTTGTGGAACACAAAGCTTGGGTTCTTCTTCTTTCTTTCTTTTACACTTAGGACTTATCTTTAAGAAATAGAAATCTATCTTTTGATAGACATTCAGTATATGAGTTGGGCATGATTGTTCTATACATGCCTGTCATCCACACCAAGGCAAAAAGATTGCATGGTTAAAACAAACATGGACTCCATAGCAAGCTCAAAAACATTCTTGACCACACAAAGAGTCCCACATCATACAAAAAGTAATACAGAACAATTGAAAATTATTTTTTAATATGAATCAATAAAAATTTACAATAACCTGCAATGTATTAGTGAACGATTACTGCATAACAAACTACTTTAAAATTTAATTGCATAAAACAAGTATAATTTATTTTTACATGAGTAATTTTATTCAGTTATTGAACATACCAGGGTCCAGGTGGATTGGCTAAGCTTGTCTCAAGCCTCAGGCTATGTTTATTCCTCATAGTCTCTTGCCTAGTGGGTCATCCCATATGTTTTCTCCTCAAGGAGTGATGAGAAATTGAGAGAACGAATTCACCAGCACAAACCAATTTCGAACTAAAACTTAGATCTGCCTCCGTATTAGCTTAGTAAAAAGAAGTCATGTTGCTGCATCCAACATCAATGCGGCAAGCAATTATATACTATGTGTAATAAAAGGAAGTGCAAAGAGAGATGAGCTGTAGGGAAAATTGTTTATTGAATTAAGCCTTGGTGAAGTGCCTTTGAGAATTAAGTCGTGTCATTACTGCACCATGTGAATTTAGTCCTTATAAATATCACCCACTTATCGCCCAAGATCTATACATGTAATAAATCATTTGCCCATTATGGGTCAGAAGACTGTTTTCTTACAGGTGTCTTTCTTTTTCTAGCTTATAGATTAAAAATAGGTGGAAATCATTTATTTAGAATTTTTACTCCTCAAGGATTTCAAGCATTTTTAGCAGTACCATAAGTGAAACAATATTGCACTTCCCGGAGCCTATTGTGGATTAAAGTATCCGAGTTTTCCCTTTGTCCCAAATAGTCTTTTCTCTCTTTTTGTTAAAGTTATTTATTTATTTATTTTACACCCAAAATGTAGTTTCCCCTCCATTTCTCTACCCAGTGTCTCCTCCCCACTTCCTCTCTGTCCCTCCTTTATCCACTTCTCCGTTTCTATTCAGAAAAGGACAGAACTTCCACTGATTTGAACAAAACATGGCATATCAAGTTACAGTAAGATTAAGCACCTCCCCTTATATTAAGGCTGAGCAGGCATCCCAGTATGAGTATGTCCCAAAAGCCAGTAAAAGTGTCCGAGAGAGCCCAAGCTCCCAATGTTAGGAGTCCTACAGAAGACTAAGCTACACAATTGTCACATGTGTGCAGAGGATCTCGGTTAGTTCCATGCAAGCTCCCTGGTTGCTGGTTCATTCTCTGTGAACCCTTATAAGACCAGGATAGTTGATTCTGTGGGTTTTCACATGATGTCCTTGACCCCTCTGGCTCCAAGTATCCTTCCTCCCTCTTTTTTAAAAATATTTATTTATTTATTTATACAGTATCCTGCCTGTAGGCCAGAAGAGAGCACCAGATCTCATTATAGGTGGTTGTGAGCCACCACATGGTTGCGGGGAATTGAACTCAGGATCTCTGGAAGAGCAGTCAGTGCTCTTAACAGCTGAGCCATCTCTCCAGCCCCCTCCTTCCTCCCTCTTTTTAGCAGGATCCCCCATGTTCTGCCTAATGTTTATTTGTGGGTCTGCATTTTTCCCCATCAGTTCCTGGATGAAGCCTCTCTGTTTATTCTTGGGCTAGACACCAATTTTATGAGTATAATAGAATATCGTTTGGCATCAATACACTGGCGTTCCTTCCACCAGTTGTGTTTTGTTTTATCCTAGGTCTCTGGACCATCGAGCTTCTGGGTCCTGACATTCTTGGCAATATCATGGGTGGGTTCACTCTCTTTGTTTGGGAAACAGTCATTAGTTGGCCACTCCCACAATCTCTACACCTCCATATCTGAGCATATCATATAGGGAGGACAGAATGTAGGTTGAAGTTTATGAGATTATGCTGATGGGTTGGTAACCCACACCTGGTCATAGGAGATAGACTACTAAAAATGGAGTACAGATCTAAACAGAAATTTCAACAGTAGAATCTCAAATAGCCAAGAAACACTCAAAGAAATGATCAACATCCTTAGCCATGAAGGAAATGCAAATCAAATGACTCTGAGATTCTACCTGTCAAAATGGCTAAAATTAGAAGTACAAATAACAACTCATGTTGTAGAGTACATGGATCAAAAGGAACACACCTCCATTGCCAGAGGGAGTGTTAACTTATACAGCAACTTTGTAAATCAATATGGTAGTTTCTCAGAAAATTGGGAATCAATCTGCTTCAAGAACCAGCTATACCATTCTTGGGCATATACCCAAAGGATGCCCAGTCAATAGATGAAGACATTTGTTCAACTAAAATTTGTTCATAAAAGCTTTACTCATAGTTCCCCAAATCTAGAAATAACCTATATGCCCTTCAACTGAAAAGTAGACAAAAATTGGTACATTTACAGAATGGAGTACAACTCAGCTGTCACAACCACTGACGTCATGAAATTCAAAAGAAAATGGATGGAAGATGGACTTAAAAATATTCAACCTGTAGGAGGTAACCCAGACATAGAAAAACAAATGTGGTATATGCTCACTTAGAAGGGGATATTAACTTTAAGGGGTACTCATGCTCCAATCCCCAGACCCAGATAGTCTAGGTAACAAGGAAAACATGAAGGGAACATGTGGATTTCCCTGGGAAGGGGAAATAGAAGAGATTTTATAGGTAAACTGCAGGTGATTTGAGATAGGACTAGAATTGAGGAAGAGTACTGAAAATGCCTACTTGAAAAGGAAGGCATTTCAGAATCGGATAGAAACCTATTATAGGAAAAACTCACAGTAATCTACAAGGATGACCCTAGTTAAGGCTCTTAGCAATTGTAGATACATAGCCTGAACTGACTACATATCTCCAGAAACCAGGCAAGGCTTCAAGCTTAAGTATGTTTTTGGTACTCATCTTTTTCTACTTTCCAGTTGTTTTGATGATATTTCTATATGACAATGTTTCTATTGAGGTTATAATACTTTATAGCTATTTTTACATAAAGAAAGAATTCCATTTATAGTAACAAAGTTTTTTGTGTCTTTTTAAAAGTAACATGTTATCCCAGGGTGTCCTGGAACTCGCTATGTTCCTGACCAATTTGTATTACTATAGATGATCTACATTTCCCCTCCCATGAGATTACAGTCATAAGAGACACGATACTCAGTTTATACAGTACTAGGAATCAAACTTAAAGTTTTGTGCTTGCTATGCAAAGACTAAACTGATGATTCGTATCCTCAGTTTTAAATTTTCATAAGTATAGTTCTAAATTTCATGTTCTCCTTTACAAAAAATAATGGGACTCAATCTGAATTACAGAATAATTTACACTTGGATATACAAGTAAATTCATGATTTCATGTCCCAAAATATATGCAGGCAATTTAGAAATTAGACCCTCAAGAGACATTATTTATTTAATACTTTACATTTTCAACTAAATAAAAATTGAACATGTTATTATTAATCAAATATTTAAGATATTTTAGAAAATGTTTAGATTTTTCTTAGTTTATTCAATATTCTTATTGTTATTTAGTCTTCTCTCATACTACACCATGACTGTTGCCTACCTGACCTCTACTTCACCCAGGTCCTTCTGGACTCTGATCGCCTCCAGATCTATTATGTCTCTGTTTCCCTTCAGAAAAGAACATGCAACTTATTGAAGTTATTTTTTTAGCTTAATGATTTATTATCTTTAATTATGAATATATGGGTCCGTCTGAATATGGATATGTGCATGTGAGTGCAGGGAGATTTGCAAGCCAGACACACTGAGTCTTCCTGGAGCAGGAGTTAAAGCACTTGTAAGTGCCGGAATATGGGACCTGGGAACCAAATCAGAGCCACTAGAAAACCAGTAACTAAAATCAAGCCTGCTGAATCTCTCTCCAGTCCTCAAGTTATTTATATTCTATACTTCTATGGGAAAATATTTTGTATCTGTAATGAGAGATCTTTATTTAATAAGACACAAATATTTGTAAACAAATTACATTTCCAATGTATTTTAGGAATATGGCAATATAATTTTTAATGTCATATTTCTGAAAACATATCAAAATTTGAATAATATCTTGTAAATTGTTCACAAAATATGTGTATTTCCCTGATATTTTTATTTTATACATTTGAATGACGAATTTAATTGTAGTAACATATTCATGGGCTATATCACATAACACCAATCCTGGTCAGAATGGGAACTCAAAAATGTCAAATGCAAATGAGCCATTCTTTTCTCTTCATTGATGATAACTTAAATAGTACAATCATGTTTCAAGCATAAATGGCTAAAGAATCAAGAATGTTCAATAATAGTATAGCAAAAATAAGCTACCTACTGTTGGTTTTCTTCAATGAGTTATGCATATGGTAAATTGTCCAGTTCATCATCTGAATCTATGAAACATAATATGTAATCTGGATTACACAAGGCAGCTGTCACTTAAGAACCTGCTGGGATATTCTTTTCTATTCCTGGTGCTGTACAAATTTGGAAAACACAGTTACTAGAGCCTTTACAATAAGGCAAAAAATTATGCAAAAGATCTATTACACTTTTTATTTGAAAATGTTTGATTCTGTCTTAAATATTCCTATGGAAATATTAATTCTGGATATTTTTTATCAAGCTATAGAATTTGACCTCTTTTAAAACTTTTAAAATGCCGTTTTTCTCAAATATTGCATGAAACGGCAGTTTCTTTCTCATTTTAAACAAAATCTAAGGCAGCCATTTAGATATTCTATATTGTTAAAGGGAACAAACATTATCTACATTCCCAAAGCAGCAAATGATTAGAAACCTTGTACAAGTAGTAATAAAGTGAACCACTATATTTACATGTAAATGAATAATTTTTGTCTCCACAACTACTGCTGAACAAATATCAACTCACAAAGTATTCTTTCTCATTTGTGACTCATTCATAAGATTCAAGCTCCCTTGTTCTACCACATCAATTCACTGTTTTTCAGAGAGTAATATAGTGAACTTGGACCAATCTATATGTCTAAACCATCTTCTTTCAAAGGAAAATGGTGCTTTCTTCAATGAAACACATAAAAACACCAAGTATATGCCTAATTGCCCAGCTGGCTGTGTTTAGAATAAAACACTGCAAAGCTGATTGGTGAATTGATTTTGCCATTTGCTGTGGTTTTCTGCAAGCATCTAATCAATTGGATAGTTTGTGCTGACCCATTTTTGGGTTATTGTGTTCTCTGTAATATTTATCTTCAAGACCATTTTAGTCTTATGTATTTTTATACATTTGTAAAATGAAAATATTTTATTTATGCTGATTCTATAGCTTCTGTATGCCAGAGACCTCTAAAGTACAGATGCGTATAACTTAAAAAATTAAGCCACTGTTCAGTGTGAAAAATTTCCACCTCAAATGTATTCAGTATTGGGAAAAAATTTAATTAAGTTAAGGGACTAAATTTTGAGATAGAGAAATTTGATCCGTATATCAATGACACATTTGATACACACCCTAACCTGTACATTCCTCCCATAAATGCAAAGGTCTGGAATTTGGAAGTAACCTTATGTGTCCTCTATTCCAACAAATGATCGAACTCTTGAATTCCCTCTACAACATCTCCACCATGTGGTTATTTGACCAAGTCACTGCTAATTAACTGAAACACATTTAGAGGAAACTTTTTCTTGCTTCAGTCTCTATTTCTGGGAAGTCTTTCTTTACGTTAAGTCCAAACTGATAAACCTGATACTTGTAACAATTCAATATAATTCCATGTATTAATCCCCGAGATCCTAAATATAAATCATTTATTAATACTTTGTTCATATTGAAGATCTTAGGGAAGATATAGGTACCAGCAAGTCTCTGTACATTGTTGATTAATATCTATTAGAATTTTATAATATGTTTATATCTCTTTTGATATGTGTATCTTCAAGCTGTACATTGTGAACTATGTGGTTGCTGACTAGCAGAGTGCCACTGCATTGTAAATTTATGAACTAATATTCTTAAAAAGATACTTCATTTCATGCTACCCATGAAATTGGTAGAAACAGTCCTATGCTACTGAAATACTGTCTACAATTATGATTATTGTGGAATTTCTTGCTTTTAAAACAACTGTAATTCACATATACATGCTCAAAGTAACCAAATCCTTTTGATATTTAGCAAAACATGGAAATGAAAGACTAAATGAGAAATAAATTCATAAATTTAATATTTAATAATAATTGTGTCTATGCAAAGTGAAATCTCTTTCCTCTCTCTATTGGAAATCATCAAGAAGATTGTCATTCAAGTGTACTAAGGAGACATATGACACCAACACCTTCGTTTCTATACTTAAATTTTATGTTTTAATTCATATATAAAATTTTAAGTCTACATTTCTATGAGTATAAAGAGTAAAATAAAATGTACATTTTATTATGACAATAGTTTCAGCTTTAAAAGTCATATTCCTACTAAGTAGGAAAGTGCACAAAAGGAGAAATGACATATTCCAAGCACAGATGAAATTTTCACACGTAAGTAACAAGAAATAAGAATTTTTCATATATAAGTCACACAAAATGACAAACTCTGAAAGTCTAAGAAACAAAGAAAGCTGTACTTCAAACTCACAAAAGTCAATGCTTGGTGTGCAATGGTGGTGCATGCCTGTAATCCCAACACTCTAAGCATAGGCAGGTCGATCTCTGTGAGTTCAAGAAGAGGCTGCTTTACAAAGCAAGTTCCAGGACAGCCAGAGCTGTTACACAGAGAAATCCTTTTTTTTTTTTTTTTTTTTTTTGGTGGGGGATGTCAATGTGTATACAATGTTCGTAAAACCTGTGATGAAAACTTTAGTAATTTTTGAAGAATTAAAATTTACCAATTTTGCTTCTTAAAATTTATTTTTTTAAAGACAATATTTTCTCATCTTACATATCAAAGTATCAAACCCAGTTCCTACTCCCTCCCCTCCTGCTCTTTTCTCCACCTTCCCCCCACCCACATCCACTCTTTAGGTAGGGCAAGGCTTCTTATGGGAAATCAACAAATATACAATTAGCAATTTTGAAATCAAATGTTGTTATTAGGATTTTTTTTAAACCAATTGCCATCTAAGTAGCAACTATTGACTATCTTGGAATAGCTCTCAATGTTGTAGCAGCACAATAATGGATTAAAAGCCTTAATAATATTTCATACTATATTTTACATAGCCTCCCATCTATAGAAATAAACTTTTGGGTCTTCAGTTACTTACTCAGAATAATTACTTCCAGCTCTATCCACTTACCTAGGACCATTTCATTTTTCTTTTTAGCTGAATAATATTCTTTATGATTATCTACAGAATTTTCATTGGTTGACTGTAGTGATGAGCAGCAGGCCGTGTTCCCGCCACCCTGCTTCCGACCACCGGCTAGCTTATGCCCCGAAATAACAACACACAAA
Source organism: Arvicola amphibius (assembly GCF_903992535.2). Classification (NCBI taxonomy): domain Eukaryota; kingdom Metazoa; phylum Chordata; class Mammalia; order Rodentia; family Cricetidae; genus Arvicola; species Arvicola amphibius. The sequence continues at coordinate 22,529,788 of NC_052059.1, forward strand.
CTGTATTCATTTAAACACTGCCTGGTTCATTAATTTCAGCCTCTTACTCACATCTTGATTATCCCATATCAAGGCAAGAAGTGGTGCCTTACCGGGAAGATTCTAGTGTATGTCCATCTTGGGCTGGAGCTTCATCGCGTCTGGCTCCCTGAGGAGAGGCACGGTGGTCTGCCCAAGAGAGGGGAGGCATGGCAATTTATTAACTTCCCTTTCCAGCATTCTGTTCTGTCTACTCTGCCCACCTAAGGGCTGGCCAATCAAATGGGCCAGGCAGTTTCTTCATTAACCAATGAAATCAACTCAAACAGAAGACCTTCCCACATCAGTTGATGGACATCTAAACAGTTTCCATATCTTTTTTAACGTGAATAGAATTGTAATGAATATATATGGTTAAGTATCTCTACAGCCAGATATAGAGACCTTGGGAGTATTAACCCAGGACTTGTATTACTGGAAGATGCTTTAATCTGTTTCTATACTTGGAAAGACACCCAATAGTGATTTTGAATGTAGCCGTCACAGTTTACCCTCCCATCAACAGTGAGTAGTCCTTTTCCTTTCCTCACATCCATTACAGAATTTGTTCTCATATTTATTTAATGTTAGCCATTCTAACTAGGGAGGATGAGATGAAATTTACAATGGTAAATTTAATTTGATTTAATTTTAATTCCTTGAGGAATGAGGATATTGATTAACATTTTAAAAGCTATTTTATTGTTATTTTTATTTTCTTTTGAGCACTAATTGTTAAAATACATGACTCAATTTTAATTGGGATTTTTTAGTGTTTGCTAATTTGGTTATTTAAATATTCTAGAAATTAACATCTTTCAGATATATAAAGATCACATCCCTATTCTGTAGCTCCCTTCTCACTGGAATAATGACATCCTTTGATGTGAACATTTTGAGTTTCATAATTTCTACATGTCAATTGTTATTAATGCCTCAAAATATGCTTGTATTCAAATATGAATAAAAAGTCTGTTACTTGGTATACTATCAAAAGTTGGGGGTCTTTTTCAGTGGTTCAGTTGCCAGAAATCTTATGTGAATTCAAAGATGAGTTTAGATCTTGAACAACCACATAAAAAGTTCTGGGCAGTACTACACACCTGCCATTCCAGCATGGGGTGGAGGAAGGAGCTCTGAGGAACTTGTTACTTATTCTATCTGAAGCCACCAGCTCCAGGTTGATTAGGAAATTCAGTCTCAAAAACATAAGGTGGAAACAAGCAATTGATTATGGAGGAAAACTAGCATCTACTTCTGGCCTCCCTGAGTATGTACATATACATAAATCCCTTCACAGATTGACACATACACACTTTAATTGACACACGTGCACTCACACCCCCACATCTATCACATAATACAAGCATTTAAATAAAAAAAATAAATAAGAACTGTGAAGATAGATCAGCTCAGTGGATAAAGGTGTTCACTATGCAAGCCTACTGATTGGAATCCCTACAGCTTGTGCAAAAACCAAATGGCACACATTTGATTTCCAGCACTCCTGTTGTAAGATGGGAGCAAACTATAGGAGACACTCATAGAGGAGCTAGTCTGTTATATGTAGCACAGCAGCAGAAACAAGCTAGACTGTGCCTCAAACAAACTGGATGGAAGGAAGTAGTTCTTGCCAGCTGTCCCCAGAACTTCACGCTGGCTGTGGAACATATGCCCTCATATTTGTAAAACAAACCAATGTAAAAACTTATTTCCTCATGGTACAGATGCATAAACTCATAAAATAATTCTTTAATTTTGGCAGTAGATTTTAAAAATAATTCTATAACCTTTAGCCTTAAAATGTATGAACACCAGAAAACTATATTTACCAATAAATACTAAGGAATATATATCCAACAAATCATAATTCTCATTTGATGTATACCAAAATGAGCTAATGATATAATAATGAATTGGAAAACCAACATGAGAGAAAATAGTTGATAATCCGAATTTATGGTGAATATAATATTTTACATCTGAGGACCAAAACATGAGTTTGCAAATATATGTTAGCATGACAGAGAACACAGAAAAGAGAATGACTTTTGGTGATGAGACTCATTGGTATGTACTATAACCTATGAGATAGCAACTACCCTTTCCAAATGCATTTCAGTTAGTAGTTTCTGGAAATGACAGATGAGGAGTTGTCGGGTATTTCTCATATTTAAGCAATATTAGAGGAAATGCATGTAGCATAGTTTGAAATGTGTGCGTTTCATGTTGTCAGTTCATAACATAGAACCTACTCTTGTTCATTTTTCTTGCACATCTTACAATATACATTTTTTTAAATGATTGCCTGTATGTGAAGTTTATCGGATAGGGTGAATCCTCATCAGCAGTTAAAGTGGTACTAGCTCTTTGAAGGCAATAGCAGCAGCAATGACGGGTGCCCACAGCTGCCTCCTCCAGGTGGCTCCTATGCGCCCTTCCCCACTGTTCTCTTCATTAACACTAATCTACTCTTTTAAGAGTTGGCAACTGTTGTGCACATTTTGAGCACTTTTCCCCTCAGAGGAGTAAATCAAGAATTTTCAAGACTGATTAAATTAAAAAATAAATCGCTATAGAATCTGTCACATGCCCTCCAACATATTGCTCTCTGTTGCGCAACCTGAGAGTACAGTTTGCTGGCAGGATCCTCCTCACGTAAACAAACCTCCATTCCAAGAAATAGCATTCCAGGAGGAAGCTGGTTGTCTACAATGAAAAATAAGACATATGGTTTTTGCTTCTGTTTCGTTTCGTTTTATAACAACAAGGAACTCCACAACTTAGTGAATGAATGACAAAATTCACACTAAGAACACCTGCAGAAGATGTACGAGACCGGGGAGACATAAACACATTTTTCCTTGAAGAAAAGGGTGGGAAGCTGATTTTCTGAGTTCTTTTCTAAAAATGAGAGCCACAATTTGTTTACAGCTTTGCATACACGTATGCAACAATGACCATTAAGTTCTCCTTCTGTGTTCAAGGGAGTCTGTTAATGGTTGTGAAAGAATGGTTAGGTTAGGTAGTTTCAGAACAGTCTCATTTCAAAATTCATCATGAGGAATTTTCTGTTCTTTAGAGGGATCTGTTTGCGACTTGCTCCTGCCCAAGAGTGTGGAGTGAAAAGTGATGGGTTTACATATGTAAGATACCACACAGCACTGGCTTCTGTATTGTACCACTGATCTCAGGTGTTTCCTCTATGCTCACATTGAAAAACAAAAAAAGTTGTCAAGAGGTATCTAATGGAGAGAGTGAAATATCATTTCAGGTTTTGGCCAAGAACCTCAAGGGACTGAGGAATCCAGGGCCTAAGGAACTGGATTCCAACAATCCTATGAAAAAATTAGTTCATTCACAGGTAAGACTTGAACTGATTGCACTCTTTGTGTGCATCCTCAATGAAGTATCCCAAGCAATGATGAACAAGCAGTCAGTGTTGCTCCTGGATTCCTGTATATGGAATTAGGAGGTAAGAAATTATTTTTTTTACATTTTTTTATTTTATGACATTATATTTGCATCATTTCCTCCTTTCTCGTCTTCCAGTTTTGAAAACTCTCTCATATAGTCCCATATAGTCCTCCTTACACTCTTGCAAAATAATGACATTTTAAAATCTCATTGTTGATATTTTGTCCCCTAAGAGTAAAGTTTTGAGAAATCTAAGAAAGAAAATTTCATGATCATGTTTGGGTCTTTATATGACAACTCTTCAGGTGTATTATCATGAGAAAGAGCTTTGGCTCTCAGACACACTTTTGGAAATTAAGACATGGTGTTCTTTTTCTCAAATGACAGTACAATGTGACAGGAAGTGAAAAACATAGCAGCATTTTCTAAGGAATGTTAACAATTTTCCCACAGTATCAATGAAGTAAAACTAGATTGCACAATAACAAACTATAAATACATTTTTATTAATATGCAGAAGCACAAACACACATGCATACATATGAATGAGAAATAATGTGTTGAGAATAAAGTTAAAAATTAATTAATTCTATTCTGCTTTATATTTCACCAATAAATTCATCTTATTCTTCTACAAAGAGTACTAATAACTCATATTTAAAATCTGGATTTCTGCCTATTAAAATTTGTGTATTCATCCATTTGCATCATTTAAGTTCCTAACATGGAGACAAAGACACATATCAATTGAAATATTATTTTTTTTTGAAAATCCACAGGAGTAAAAGGAGAGGGCAAAGTATGTAACAGAAGAGCTCTTTCTCTTTTTTGTTTGAACATTTTCTGTCAGAAAGATCAAAGTTCAGCTTGTCAGTGATAGATATGATACAGTGTCAGTAAGATGTATTAAATACTGAAATCCATCAATAGAATATTGAAAGAAAATGGGTTTTACTCTAAAACTACAGGCACTAGGATACAGCCTAGCCGACATTTGAAGAGGAAGTGTCTGTCTAACCTATCTTTGCACGCAGAGGAACACTTACACCACAGAACATCCTAATTCACGCTACTCTACAGATATAAGAGAGGCACATGGTACAAGTGTCAAATTGTGACTTTGATTATGAAGCTATTCAGCAGGATTTGCTAAATCCTATTAAATAACTGCATAAGTCAATTAGAAAAAAGTTTTAAAAAATGCACTCTTCCGTGATAGACTGCTTTTTACATACTCCACTGTAAATAAGTATACAAAGAGCATGATATATCTTTTGTTCAATGGTATGTTAAAAATATAAAAAGGAGCCTAAAACTCAGTTAATATTGTGACTTTCTTTCAGAGGTTTTTTTTTTAGCTAAGGTGACCTCATTTTTCTTCAGAGTCCTATGAACTTACCTTTTCCAAGACTTACTGTTTATTGCAGCAAGTTTTGTGGAAATATGCCCTCTTATTACTCTAAGTGTGGACACTCAGAAAATGGGTATTATATTGAGTTTGATTCCACCTTCAGCTTGAGATTCTGCGGCTCTGAGTGAAAACACGTTGTGCTTTGCCAACCACTGGTGCTCTCCCCTGAGTCTAGCTCCCTGCCTCCACTTAATGATTATTGGGCATAATTACTCAGTTTGCACTGATCAGCATGTCCCCTTGACAGCTGTTTTAACCTTCCTCCGATAAAGGGCAAATATCATCTCATCATCTTTGGGTTATTACACTTGCTTCATACTCAGTGATTATTGACTCGGTACCACCAACTCAAATTTAAATAAAAGGCCACTTATACCATATTAGACAAATCGTGCTTTCATTTCATGAAGGTCATGCTTATTTCAGAAGCTGTTAAGCCATCGACCTGCACTCCAAACATCTGTTCAGGATTAACATGAAACAGGCCCAAAGAAATGCACAATAAAAAATACAAAGAATATAAGCACGGAACACAAAATCTCCAATGTGCTTACTATTATATATTATATTATATATTACTATTATGAAGCAAAATTGATAAAAAGTTTTTAATCTTCACACTTGAACAATTGTTCTAATCAATGTAACACTTAACATTGAGTATTTAGGTAAATAAATATTTATAGGGCAACAAAAGCATATCTTTTTCTCCAAAACATAATTCCTTAAATATATAAAATAGTAACATATTACTTCTTCATAAAGTAATATCAGTAAGTGAATTATTATTCTTTTTTAATGTTTATACCAGGCTGTGTCTAGCAGTACCTTAGAAAAAGTGTAAATAGAACATTTTCCTAAGTGGAAATGTAGTTCTGTAATATTGAGAAGAATCAGCTAAGTAATGTTTGTGTCTGAAGTTTGGAGAACTATATCTTGCTCTTCAAAAGAGAAGCACCTGTAGAAACATCTGCACTTATCATGTATTGGCTGGCTCGCCTCTGAGAATCACTTCAGAGTGGAATTTGTAAAAGAAAACTACCAATTATTTCTAAGGTAGAGCCATCACTGAATTAGTCATTCCATTTGCTCCTACTTTTTCTAGGTGTTGTTCCCAATCATTACTAGATTAGTATTAAGCACTAGGTTCGTTTTAAATGTTATAATTTTTATACTTTTATTTATACTCCTTCAACTCCTTCCAGATAGGCCCCACCTCCCGCTAACCAAACAAAAATTCATACTCTCTCTCTCTCTCTCTCTCTCTCTCTCTCTCTCTCTCTCTCTCTCTCTCTCTCTCTCTCTCTCTCACACACACACACACACACACACACACACACACATTCAAACACACACACAATACACACATATATACAATGAAAATGAAAGAACAAATTTTTAATTTTTTGAGAATTTCATACATAAGTACTATAATTACACCACTTGCCTCTTCACTCTTCTCTCTCTAATTCTTCCCATGTTCCTCTCACTCTCCAATAATGGTGTATTTATCTTGTATTTTTTAATTATGGCATATAAATACATATAAAGAAAGATGAAATAGATAGATGATAAATACACAGGCTTTATATATATATGTATGTATATACATGTGTGTAGATAGATAGAAATCTAGACAAATAGACAGATATAGTCAAATAGACAGATGATAAATATCTATAAATACAATGTGTAGAGATAATTTAGTGTTACTAGTACATCTTGAGGGCTGATCTCTTGGAATAAGCAAAATTACCTGGGTTCTCTTCTATGGAGAAGATTGATCTTTCTTTTCTTAGCAACCACCTAACGATTGCAGCTCTTTGAGGAGGGAAGCCCCTTGAGAATTTCCCCATTCATGTTGTGGTGTCTATTGATATAAACTTTTACTGTTTGATTTTTATTTTATTTAAAAAATAAAGCTATCTTTTTTTTTCATTTTACATACCAATCCCAGTGCCCATTCCCTTTCCTCCTCCTGTGCCCTCTACCTACCCCCACCCTCCATCCATTTTCTAGCTCATTCTTAGACAACTCAAGTTGAAATATGCTGCATGCTGCTTCTCTAACATGTAATGGGAAAATTATATCACAGCACATTTCCCACCCTGGACCCTCTTCTCTGACAATCTTCTCCTATACCCTGGGCATAGGGTTGTTATAGATGTGTCATTTATAACTGGACACACCTAAGTGAGTTGCTCTCTTCATCTTACCACTTGAAGTTTTCTATAATAATCTCATATGTTATAATAATACCTCTTTTGTAAAATGAGAGTTACACTTATCTGTGGGAAGAAAGATAATAATTTAGTGGAGTTAGAAATTATCCTATTTTAACTGCCAGCAGTATGTTCTTTCCTAGGCTATTTGGCCTCCTGTAACTAGGTTTGTAAGTCTTCTGAATTTACCCAAGTGGTGAGAATTGAAATCAGAATTAAACTCATGCTTCTTTAGTAGCTGATAATGGGAGAATATGTAAATCAGTGGTCTATAATATGGTGTCTCCACCATATTTTTAGAAAAAAATACTAACCCAACAAAATGATAAATACTTTTGTACAAGTATTTTATAATATAGTCTTTTTGACTCAATTTATTTATCAGAACACTTAAGTTTAAAAGTTAATATAATCATTTGATGTCTTTCGGTTAAAAAATACTATGCTTTTTTGATTCAATTTGAGTCAAAAGTTTAAATAAATTATGCTGTCTTTATTCTTCTTTGAGTGCAATAGTTGCAAATTCATATTTATATAATGGTGGAATTGTAGCTCAGCCTTGATGCAGGGAAGAAGAGCTTGGTCCTGCCTCAACTTGATATGCTAAGCTTTGTTGACTCCCTGTGAGAGGCCTTCCCAGTTCTGAAGAGTTGATGGGGGTTGGGTAGAAATGAGGTTGGGCAAAGGGGACAGGAGGAGAGAAGAGAGGGGAAATTGTGGTTGGTATGGAAATTAAATAAAAAATTTAAACATAAAATATAAATAAAGACTTTGTTATAGTAGGTTAATATATTTTTTATTAGGAAGTGGTTGCATATATGAATTAAAATAACATCAGAAAATAGTTCTAGAAATCAATGATATCAGTGAAAAATATTGAAATTCCTATAGAAAAAATACAGGAATATTATTCATATAAAAAGTTTTTTTTAAAAAAAATTGAGACATTTAAATTCATTGAAACAATAATGATCAAAACATTCTGTGAAAGAGAACAGCAAGATAAGAATGCTTAGACGCTGTCAGAGCCATGGAAATATACAGTATATGGCAATTGATAAATCAGGTGTCTGCCCACCAGACTCTGATGTAGGCAATACTGTCTAACAAGGCTTGCAGGACCACAGACTCTGGTAACCAGTTGCCCGTATCTGTAATTTCTCTCATGTGCCACTCCATTTCTTCCCTAAGAAAATTTTGTTTTTTTTTTTTATCCAACTGTTTATGTGTTTATCTCATGAAAATATTCCATCTAGTGGGTATACATACATCTGTGGGTGGTCAGAAAAATTATTGCTCATTTAGCTGTATAATTTTGATATATAGAAAGTATATTAGGACATATTTCATAAGTAGATCTATTGTCCCACAAAGACCGTAGACACTTAAAAACCTGCTTGTTCCTCCTTTTGTTCAAACTAACTGCACAAAGTTAGCTCACTTTTACTACAGAGGAAGTTCAAACTGGGCTAGCGGTTTTTATAACTAAATTATAAGTGTAAATCCTTAAAGCAAGGCACCAGGTCAAAGTCGCAGGGTTCTAACCAATGCTGCTACACAAAGCACCCTAAGAAAAGTATGCCAGTTCTACACTTGCCAAGTCTGATAAAAAAAAGACTGATGTCTCAAAGTTTCAAAGTTTTTTCCTGAGCACTGTACCTCTGCCCCTGCCCATGTCTGTTCACAGTCTTACTTCTGTAACCCTGACAACCTTATGTTGCCATGGTAAATGACTTGGCTCCTTAATGCTTGCCCTAGACATGTTCTTTAGACCAATGAGGGTTAACTTTTGTAACTTTTTTTTTTCTGGTTAAAGGCTCCTGTAAGAAGAGTTTTCAGGCTTGGGAGAAGAAGAAGCTGGGAGGAATTAGAATTAGGACAGGAGAGTTAGAATAGAGATAGAAGAATAAAAAGGCTTGTATGGAAATGCATGTAGAGAGAATTCATTCACCCTCAGATGCCCAAAGTGTTTTTTCACTTGCTGTAATATCTAATCTGAATCCAGAAGACGGCCCTGTGCCTAGATCCCAAAGACCCCTTTTAAGACACTCATAGTTTTGTGTTACATAGAGGGACTATTACTCTTTAGTCTTAAAGATTATGAAATCATCTTTCTCCTTCCAAATATATTCAGACCTGTTAGTATGTTTTATGTTAATTTGATTTATTCGATACTTTCTTTTCTGTTATTCACTCCAGAGCATAAACATGCCAATGCTTTTACAACTGTATTTTCAAATCTATTTTATTAGTTCTTTGAGAATTTAGTGCAATGTGTTTTGGTCACATTAACCCTCCTCCACCTCTTTTCAGATAAACCCTCTTTTCCCTTCCCATTCACTTTCTGTCATTTTTTTCTTTTTCCCTACCAAGGCTATTTTTTTCCCAAATATTCTTTGATGTGTTCATCCTAGAACCTGGTCAACTTAAATGTGTTATGCTCTTAAAGAAAGCTGACATTTCCTTTTCCCTCAGCTAAGAATTACCAATAGCTCTTTGACTTAGCATTTCTGTTACTATGATGAACTTGAGGATTGACAAGTTTATGCCATCTGGAAGTTCATAGTCAGTCAGTCATCAACGTAAGTCAAACAGCAACCTTGAGGCATGAACCGATGCAGACCCATGGAGAAGAGGAAGTCTGCTAACTGACTTGCTCTCTCATGGCATATACTCTCCGAGGCTTAGAAGTAACCACTCAGGCATAGGCTCACTCACATCAATCATTAATGAAGAAAATGTACCATGGCTTGCCACATGAACTGATATGGTAGGGGAATTTTGAAACCGAATTTCTCTTTTCCCAGATGTTTCTAGCTTGTGTCAAGTTGACATAAAAGTAGCTACCACACACTGGAAGTACAGCTTCATGTCCAACAACTCTATTCTCTGTGTATGCAAGGACTCAATGTGGCTTAGGACTGTACAGATCTTATGCATGTTGTCACAACCATGGTGGCAATCCTATGTGCCGTTGCCCTGCTATTCTACAGAGGACAGGCACTTTTCCGTTGTTCATTGCCTGTGTATTAACATTAAACCTACTTATGTGTGATGAAAGAGGTAGGTAAATAAAGTATATTATTTCAAACATGAAACCCCATATTAAGAGCAATGAGTGAGTAGAAATTAGACAGACATGAAGATTACAAGAATGGTGAAATGGAAGGGAGAATAAACTGAAATACAATTATAACTCCTGCACGAGCAGCATAACACTACATATTTTCTAAGGACATGAGTATTCAAGAACATGCTGAGGGCATTATAGGGAGAGAAGGGTGAGAAGGATCATTACCACACACTGGGATATATTTCCAGTAGAACAAGCAAAGCAGTCAGCTCCATGGCTTCCCTTCACTGTCCTTAGCAGCTCAGCTCTTTCTGCTAGCCCCCTTCTTTTGTAAGCTTTCAGAATTTTCAAACACTTTTAGAAATAACCATTCTTATAACATGAATATAGTATTATAATATCTCACTGAAAACTATAGCTGATTTTTAATCAAAATCTCATTGAAAAGAGAGAAAGAATTTTTTTTTAAATATTTATTATATTATGTACACAATGTTCTGTTTGTGTGGATGCCTGCAGGCCAGAAGAAGGCGCCAGACCTCATTACAGATGGTTGTGAGCCATCATGTGGTTGCTGGGAATTGAACTCAGGACCTCTGGAAGAGCAGACAATGCTCTTAACCACTGAGCCATCTCTCCAGCCCGAGAGAAAGAATTTTAAGCCTGGTTCCCAATTGCTTTAAACACGTTTAACTAAATACTCCAAGTAAGAATATATTTGAATGATAGGCTCGATGTCCTTTATTTATGGCTAGAAACCAATTATGAGTGAGTACATCCCATGTTCATCTTTTTGGGCCTGGGTTACCTCACTCAGGATGGTGTTTTCTATTTCCCTCCATTTGCATGCAAAATTCAAGATGTCATTGTTTTTTACCGCCGAGTAGTACTCTAATATGTATATATTCCACACTTTCTTCATCCATTGTTCCACTGAAGGGCATCTAGGTTGTTTCCAGGTTCTGGCTATTACAAATAAGGCTGCTATAAACATAGTTGAACAGATGCTTTTGTAATATGATTGGGCATCTCTTGGGTAAATTCCCAAGAGTGGAATTGCTGGGTCCTGGGGTAGGTTGATCCCAAATTTCCTGAGAAACCTCCACACTGCTTTCCAAAGCGGTTGCACAGTTTGCATTCCCACCAGCAATGGATGAGTGTACCCCTTACTCCACATCCTCGCCAGCAAAGGCTATCATTGGTGTTTTTGATTTTAGCCATTCTGACAGGTGTAAGATGGTATCTCAACGTTGTTTTGATTTGCATTTCCCTGATTGCTAAGGAGGTTGAGCATGCCCTTAAGTGTCTTTTGGCCATTCGAACTTCTTCTGTTGAGAATTCTCTGTTCAATTCAGTGCCCCATTTTTTAATTGGGTTCATTAGCATTTTAAAGTCTAGTCTCTTGAGTTCCTTATATATTTTGGAGATCAGACCATTGTCTGTTGCGGGGTTGGTGAAGATCTTTTCCCAGTCAGTAGGCTGCCTTTTTGTCTTAGTGACAGTGTCCTTTGCTTTACAGAAGCTACTCAGCTTCAGGAGGTCCCATTTATTCAATGTTGCCCTTAATGTCTGTGCTGCTGGGGCTATACGTAGGAAGCGGTCTCCTGTGCCCAAATGTTGTAGAGTACTTCCCACTTTCTCCTCTAACAGGTTCAGTGTGTTCAGATTGATATTGAGGTCTTTAATCCATTTGGACTTGCGTTTTGTGCATGGTGATAGACACGGATCTACTTTCATTCTTCTACAGGTTGATATCCAGTTATGCCAGCACCATTTGTTGAAGATGCTTTCTTTCTTCCATTGTGTGCTTTTAGCTCCTTTATCAAAAATCAGGTGTTCATAGGTTTGTGGGTTAAGATCTGGGTCTTCTATTCGATTCCATTGGTCGAAGCTATATAAGAAGGTGAACCCAAAGAAAAACATATAGTTATCCTCCTGGATACTGGAAGTAGACAAGATTGCCGGACAAAAAATGGGAACATGGGGGTGGGGTGTGAGGGGGGAAGGAGGGGAGGGGGGGGAGGGGGAGAGAAAAGTGTGAAGTGGAGGATGGGAAGAGCTTGGGGGAATAGGATGGTTGGGATATAGGAAGGGTGGATATGGGAACAAGGAATTATATATCTTAGTTAAGGGAGCCATTCTAGGGTTGGCAGAGACTTGACTCTAGAGGGGTTCCCAGGTGTCCAGGAAGACACCCCCAGCTAGGTCCTTGGGCAGCTGAGGAGAGGGTGCCAGAAATGTCCAGATCCTATTGCCATACTCATGAATATCTTGCATATCACCATAGAACCTTCACCTGGCACTGGATGGAGAAAATGACAGAGCCCCACATAGGAGCACCGGACTGAGATCCCAAGGTCCTGATGAGGAGCACGGGGAGGGAGATCATGAGCAAGGAAGTCAGGACCATGAGGAGTGCGTTTACCCATTGAGATGGTGGGACAGATCTAATGGGAGACCACCAAGTCCAGTTGGAATGGGACTGATGGAACAGGGGACCAAACCGGACTCTCTGAATGTGGCTGACGGTGGAGGAGGACTGAGAAACCAAGGACAACGGCAATGAACATGAACTCTACAGCATGGACGGGCTCACTGTAAGCCTTGTCAGTTTGGTTGCTCACCTTCCTGGACTTGGGGGGAGCTGGGAGGACCTTGGACTTAACATAGTGAAGGGAACCCTGATGGCTCTTTGTCTTGGAGAGGGGTGGAGTGGGGGTATGGGTGGAAGGGAGGGGAGGGAAGGGGGAGGAGGAGGGAAGGAGATGGAAATCTTTAATAAAAAAAATGAGGAAAAAAAGAATATATTTGAGTGGCTTTTGAAATGACAATTGTTTGTATCTATATATTACAATGTAGGTCATTGAAATAGGTCATTGAAATAATCTGGAAATATTTCATCAGTAATGGAAAAGAGAAAGTTACTGCTTTGATTGGGGCAGTCTTTGAGTAAAGCTTTCCATTTGCTTAAGAGAATCTCCTGTGAAGCAGGCAACCCGTCTGACTTTAGCAGTCAACAGACAGGAGTCCATGAGCACCCAAACCCTAGAAGGGGGTGCCAAGAAGCAGGAGACAGTGTCCACTGATGGGGACTCTTCTGCCTCACTCTGCATGCTCATTCGCTCCACTTATTCTCATGTGTGTCACTGATAAAAATGGGAATACATCTAGAAAACAAAAGAGTAATTTTTGTTTTCCTTCCTCTCTCCCTCCCTCCTTTCTTTTTCTTTCCTTTTTTTTTTTTTTTTTTTTGCCAAAAGGAATTTAGTTCACTATTGTGTCTCTCCATTTGGCTACACCTAAGTGAACATATTGATAGGAAGGTAAAGTAGTGCCACATAATTATAGGTTAGTGACAGATTATACAAACTGCCAAGTAGAAATACAACACCGGGTACAAAGTCTCCAAGACTTTTTTTTTTCTCTCCACACTAGATTCTCTAGTCAGTGACAAGAACATACCATCTTTCAGAAAGCAATTTGTCAGCTTGGGAGCCAAAACATTCTGTCTTTTCCCATAAACATGAATGATGTTCTTATACAGTGGGTTCTTAAGCTCATTACAGAAGTAAACTTGTCCTAGTGAGTGAATTGCAAAATGAGCATTCGAACTTCAATTTCACTGACAATGACAGACGCCTTTTATCTCAGTTCGTGGAAGGTATATTGGTGTCTTTTGACTCTCTGGGGAAATTGTGAATGTCTGTAAGACAAATGATGAATTAATATTTCAGATTGATGTCTTTCTATCTTCAATTCTACCTTGGTAACATTGAGTAAAATGCTTGGCCACCTCATTTCTTCATTGTATCTTTTTCAAAAGGAAGAAAGGCATAACTGAGCACTGTAAGACTAAGATGAAGTGAAGGCACAGGTTTGTTTCTTGTGGTTTTAAGAGATTTAATTTAATTATCAATGGTTTAGAGTTCTGGAAGCACTGAGTGAATGCTTTGTGTTGACTTCAGCATGGACTGAAACGCAGCCTCAGACTCATAGGGGATGACAAAGTGCAAGGGGAAAAATGGGGTCCTTGTCCTCTTGTCCTCACAGATAACAGCTAGAGAAACCAAGAATTTTAAATATGTGGGACTATCTCTTCAAGAAATGGATAAGTATATCCATATACATACCTCTTCATGGCAGGATAGGAGGTAGCTAATAGCCTGGGGAAGGGCACTATCTATGGGGCCAGACCACACCCAAATCCCTCAGGTTATGATGTTTATCCCAGAATCTTCTTCTCTAGACATTGATCCAGGGAATTGTTTCCCAGTCAGTATAAACCATTTTTGTGGAAAAGGTCCCCCAAACTTTGCAAAAGTCCCACATGTAATCTTGTCTTAAGTTTAAGGCATCATGGAGAGCCCTTGTCATCCAGGAGCTCTGACGATCAAGGTGCTGCACTGCTTTCTAGAAGAACGAGTAGCAAATCCTGACCCCATGAACTTTCATATATACTTTTTCTTGAACACATGTGTACTTCTGAAGTTTAAAAATAAGTCCAATCTTTCAAGAAAATAGTTATTAGCACATAATTGTTTAGACATATAGAATAAATATGCCTATGGCATTTTCCATATGTTTGAAAATATTTGCTGGCAAAACAAGTAAACTTAGGAGTTTAGAATGCTACTGATAGGATTGTAACAATCAAAAGAACAAATATCTTTTTTATTTCTTTAGATATCATAGCAGTAGCCTAATTCGACAATAAGGTTTTAGAAGTTCTTTTTCTCTGTGATACACTAATGCTTGTTATCTGAGTCTATGAACAAGATTGTTCTAATTTATACACATTATTAAGGATTTCCATCAAGACATCTGACTCCTATTATGATCAACTTAATAAAGATGGATATTGTGAAAACATTGTTTCTGTAGTGGGCAACTTAATGGGAGTGACTATGGGTAGTCAAGTGAAATTGTAAGAAGAATCAATAAAATTTATTGTCTAATCCTTAGGTTTTCTTTCTAATTCCTAATGATTGAAATCAAAATTCTATAAAAGAGAGGAAAAGACATGAAAGCAAAACCAATACAAAAATAAAAGCAAAAAAACACCCCACAAAAGCTTGATATCTATAGTAAGTAGGGATCTTTGAACATGAATGAGTGATAAGTTCTTTTAAAAGACACTAATGTTACATTCTCATCAGGTGTAGAAGGTGAGAGCTGAGCACACCTAACACATATGTCAACTGTGAATCAATTCAGATTTCTGCATCCCTACAGCAGTTTGGAGACAATGATATATGAAAATGTATTGACTTGAAAGAAGAAATTAATTAAAAATGAGAAATTCATAAACGTGGTGTTGAAGGATTCTCTAGGGTCACTGCCTCAGTGCAAAGAAGTTTCTTTGGGTTCTTGCTCTGAGTCCTGCTCCCTTTCTGTGACTAAAATGAATGTCCCTGGCTGAGAGCTTCCATTTCCCTCCCAATACCTGTTCAGGTAATCAGTAAGAAAACAATATGAATGCCACAGCCTCTGTCAATTAAATTAGGTCAAAAGTATAACAGTACTGGAAAAAAATAGATCAGCCAGTTAAGCAAAAGCCCAAGATACTAGTGCACCTTATGGTATGAGCAAACAAATTCACTGCACAATTTCTAGAGAGAGCAAGCTCACAAACTGTTAAATACTGTTTTCCTTTGGGTAAAATTTTAATTAAAAAAGCAGCATGGAAATAGACTTGAGATCGTCACTATTCAAATAACAGAAAAAGCTTTAGAATGTTAAAAGTGCACAGTATATCATTTAAATTATTCTTTGTATGTATTTAAATAAGATTTGTACAATGTTTGAAGAACACAGTAGAACCGAAACTCAGTATGAGGTCAATTTTAGTGTGTCAGTGTGGTAACCCTGTCAATTTTTACAATAGATTTGCTGAAATTAGTCATAGAGCTGAAAAAATTATAATGGAAATGAAATAATTAGAAAAGCATTTTGAATAAATGTATTTGAATGTCTTGTTTCCTTATGAAGCAATAATTGAATGGAAAATATGAATGATAATCACCTGATCACAATATGTTAAGAATAAGATAAATAACTGATGCAAGGAAAACAAAGGCAAAGAGATAATTGGAAATAAAATGTTTTGACTAATAGAATATATTTATTTTCTGAAAAGAATAAAATCCATAGCATTATTTTTAAAAGTAGAAGTCAGTTGCTCTTAGAAGCCTCTAGGATTATTTAAAATTGGTAATTTAAGTAATTGTAATTCATTTGTATAATTCTAAATTTAAATAGCTCTTTTTCAATTACTGTACTACTAGTGGAAATAAACCATGCAACTGTTCAGTAAGCATAAGCTTTACTTCTGTTTCAAGGAGTTTCATTATTACACCCAGAGCAGTATTAATCAATTCAAAAAGAGTAGTAAGTAAGCATTGGGTTTAGTACAGATATTCTAGATTTTGTCACTTCTTTGATATTGTTGCTAACAAAAGCATTTTCTACAATGGAAAGCATAGGTAGTCAAAAATTTATTTATATGAATTATATACATCCATAAACTAGGCATACAGATTTATGTTTTCTGTGACCCTTTTAACTCTCTATACTTGCTGTTAAGTTGTATATTTTTCCACAGGAGCACGTAACTCACAAGAAAATGACTAACATTGAGAACTCAGTTAAGACTCAAAAATAGGCATTAGTTTCCAGACATGACTCTCCTTTTGGGAAATCAAAGTTTTTATTGCTGGATATATTAATGTTTCAAATGTATGAATACTGATGCTGTTTGCAAATTTGTCACAATCTGTCTCCCAACAGAAGAATTTATACTGTATACAGTAATAGAAAACAGAAAACTGCATATTTTACTAAATTGAAGCAGTGTAGAGAAGATTTATATGATTATTTTTGTCAAGGAAACATGTATTGAAATCCCTGTTATTTTACAGGAGCATTGTAAATGTATACCATATATTTATTTTTATACTTAGTCTATATTTATTTCACAAAATATACAACACCCTTATTGCATTAAAAATACCATATTAAATCTGTTCTCGGTAATTTCATTCCTTCAAAAGCAAGTTTACATTTTAAATACTGAACATAATTTTTAACATTCAACCTCATAAGAATAATCTATGTGGTTTTCCCCAAAAGTATTTTTATAGAGCTTGAAATTTTGTTAACGGTTAAGAAAATAATTAGTGAATATATATAATCAGTTATACACTAGAACATGATGGGAAACAAGACTTTAAAAATGTAATTTTGAATTGAAGTACTATATATAGGAAGAATTGACTACCTGTGTGGATCTTTGTTTAAGATACATGGGCATATGTGAAAGTCAGTCATTTTTGTATAAAATGCTTACATCTTATGTTACTGTTTTGTGGGAGAAGGGGTTGAATATTTAAAATACCTCATTATGCTAACATGATTAAAATATATTTTTCAATCTTTATACTAACCTGGAAGAAATCTGGAATCCTCCAAAGAATTTTTTTTCTCCTCTAGTTTCCCATAACTTTAGCCTATAGATGAAATTGATGTCACAAGAACACTTATCCACCAGTGTCGCACAATCTAAGCGACTTGAGGCATTGCAGCCACAGAACTAATAAGAAAGCAATTTCCAGAATTTTTTAGGCCCAGAATTTATGCTGTAAATCAAATTAAAGCCAAGCTTTCAAAGAATTAATTATTAATTTGTAGTTTGAGAGGAAACTTTCTGGGAAAGCTGGAAGAATAAATTGGGTAATAAATATTACTTGCTCCAATATCTAAGAGAATAAATTAAAAGTAGTAGTAAGGGGTAGGGGTGAAACTCCAGCATCATCCCAATGAGTGATTGCACAAGGAACATGCCATTAAACTTCAAAGTCCTCAATAAAGGGAATAAAAGATTCATCTTTGACAAAAGAAGGCTCATTTTTTTTACCATCCTAAACTCCATTGTCCTGTAGAAGGATTAGCAAGGGGACCAAGCATAACAGGTTCTTTAATAACCACACTGTGGAAAGAAAAACCCCCAGCCAGGCGGTGGTGGCGCACGCCTTTAATCTCAGCACTCGGGAGGCAGAGGCAGGCGGATCTCTGAGTTCGAGGCCAGCCTGGTCTACAAGAGCTAGTTCCAGGACAGGCTCTAGAAACTACAGGGAAACCCTGTCTCGAAAAACCAAAAAAAAAAAAAAAAAAAAAAAAAAAAAAAAAAAAAAAAAACCAACTGCTGTTTGCATTTACTCTGTACTATAGGAACATGTTAGAAAGACAAGTAATGGAGAAAACAAGAGTCTTCAATTCCTTGACAAAATCAGGATGTAATATAATTAAATAAAATAACTAAAAAAAAATCAGAAAACGATGATTCACAACTACTGCTATTACTTTAGGAAATTATATACACCAGATGAACAGAATAGATTGTTCACATACTTGAACACAATTTCAGAAAGGGAACAACTACAGATGCCCATGAGAGGCTCCTTTTAGTTTATACAAATGAATTTCAAGTAAAAAGAAATAGGTCTAAGAGTTAAGGGACCGCAGAGGGTTCTATTAAACATCTTCTCAGCTTATGGACAAAAACGTGGTCAGCAATACCCAAGTCCTTGGTACAAATTTCTGTATTAGCTTGTCAATTGCTGTGAAGAAACAATATTAACATAAAATCAGCTATAAAGGAAACCAGTTAATTGGGGTGGCTCCCTTGTAGTTCAGAGGTTTAGTCCATTATCATCATAGCAAGAGGCAAGGAAGCTGGGAATATGGAAGAATGCAGGCAGACTTGGGGCTAGAGCTGAGAGCCTCACGTCTTGTTCCAAAAACAACAGAAAGTGAACTGACTAATTAGGAGTGGCTCCAGCATGTATGAGATCTCAAAGTCCATCTCCACAGTATTTCTCCAACAAGACCGCACTTACTCTAACAAGGCCACACCTCAAAATAGTGACTCTCCTTTTGTTGTCTTTTTTTTTTCAAACCACCACACATCCAGACTGCAGTTTCCCCTTCCTCCATTCCTACCTCCCTTCTCGCCTAGATCTAGCGCTCCTATGTTTCCCTTCAGGAAGGAACAGGCCTAAAAGAGATATCAAGTGTACAAGGCATAATGAGATTCAATAAGACTGAGCCTCATATCGAGACTGAAGAAAGGAACCCAGTATGAAGAACAGTATCCCAAAAGGATGCAAATGTGACAGAGATACCCCTACTCCCATCGCTAGGAGTCTTAAAAACTCCAGCATATAAGCAGAGGACCTAACTTAGAACCATACTGACAGTGTGATTGTCATTTTAGTTTTTGGGAGCTCCCAAAGAAATATGTTTAGTTGATTCTGTGGGCTGTGTTGTATCCTTGACAACCCTGCCTGGCTGGTAGAATCAAATACAACTGACAAAAAAAAGTACGGTAATGTAATGATTCCTAATAACATTTGGGTATACGCATTAATTCATTGGTTGATACCTAGTCTAATCATCATTTGAGAGGCTTCCTTTTGCAGCCGATGTGAGCAGATGCAAAGACCCAAACCAAAACATTAGGTGGAGCACGGAGAACCCCATAGATCATGGGGAGGAACATTTGTCAAATGCTAGTTATTTTTAAACTATTCCAAATCCCTAAGTTCTGGGAAACTTGTCAAAACTTATTTCATGAGGCCCAGTATTATCTTGATAGTAAAGCTACACAAAGAAGCGTATACAGTTCCATTAAAATATACTTTATGTATACAGATACATAGAAAAACCTCAAGTAAAATCTCAACAAATAGTTCTTTGTCACATGAGATGCCAAGCTGCCTTATTCTTTGCACCTTAAGTACAGTTTATGATAATCACTTACTACAATACCACCACAACAGCAACGAACCGCTAGTGTTATTAACGGTGTGAACTAATGTTGACATACAGACATACACAGCTTACAAATTGAGTAGACAACCCCTCCAATTTGAAACCAACAAGCCTATCTTCTCAAGTGCAGATACCTCTCTTGTTTTCTAGTAGCATCGTCCTTGGAGTAAAACAGATTAACATGGGAAGTCAATATTTTTCATCTGTGAAGCACTGAATCCAATTACTGAAACTAAAAGCAGAGTTTAGTTTAATGGGATTCTCAGTAAAAGAGGGCATATAAAAAAATCAGATGCATAGGCAAAGTTTTTTTTTTCATGTTTAATCATTAAGCTACCAGTACAAATTGAGCCCAGAAGTTATTTCATTCCCAAGGGAGATCGGAGATTTCAAGAATTCAGGGGGATTAAGCATTCGTATTTGAGTGAGCATGCAGTGTTTCGTTCTTGCTGTCATTAGCATAATACGTTCAATACTTTATTTTGGATGCATATGCAATCATTTTATTTTTTTAAATTAATGCTCTTGTTTAGTTCCAGGACTGCCATTAAAAACTTAGAAGGGAAATAGCTCATCATCATTAAATATCTCTCATATTAGTTTAAACCTATTTAAAGCAATGTGTGTTTTTTTGGCTCAGGTTGCCCTCCGTCTTTGAAAATTTCTGAATCTCTGGTTGCATTGTTTACCTCTAATCATAAATTTTATATTATGGGGAGGAATTTCATGTAGTCCTTCCTTTGGGATGTGATTTTAATTGTTTTTGTTGTTTGAAAATTCATGCATATATATAATGTATATTAGTGTGAAATTTTGCAATTTGAGGGCAAAAATCTAATAAATTTTCATGATAAAAGCATCATAGTTAAAAAAGTCAACATATAAACTTTTCCTTTTAATATTTGAGTTTATGATTTAACTATCCACTTCTTTATTTCTACCTGTAAAAATTGTTTATCCTGGAAAATTTCCTTGTTGGAGTATTAGTTAGCCAGATATTTAGATAATATAAGCAATATTCTCATGTGGCTAAAGTCAGAAAAATAATTTCCTTACTTTAAAATATACATACTCAGCACATTTTCTTACTAGGGATCATGTAAGCCACAGAATATAAAATATGAACTAACTGAATTCTTTAATATGGTGTGTATGAAACAAAATATACACACATACAGTTATATCTGAAGAAGAAGGCAAGAACTCTATGAAGGCTCTGCTAATTCTGACCCCAAAGGCTAAAAGAATGTCCTGTCAAGACATGGCAGAGTCAGGCTTCAGAGTATGGTGCTGGCTGCATTACAGTGTTTTTCTCATTTATTTTTACAGTTCAATATATGAGATAATGTATCAGTCATTGTGCTTCTCTGCAAGTAACAGAAAACACTAAGTCAAATTGCTTTAAATATTAAAGAAATTTAATATCGCACAATAATTGGAATTTCAGAGATAAGGATGGCTTTGGGTACTGTTTTGTCTGTTGCTCTCCTGTACCATCTGAAGCTCACAATATTCCTACCCTCTGCTTTACTATTTAACCCTTTGTCTTCCATCAGTCTCACTTAATCCTTGGTACAAAATGATCACGAAAGTGGATTGAAAACAAATTTACAGAATTCTTTTCATTAAAGATGAGGAAAATAATCACAGCTACTTCTCTTTGGTGTTATCTTTACTATTTACATCATACCATTCTTATTTGTGGATGAATGATGGGTGTCCATAAATACCACAAATGGATTCTAATAACCAATAACCAGTGTCCATTCACAGAGGGGTATAAAGTGATTTCTTTCTTTCTTTCTTTCTTTCTTTCTTTCTTTCTTTCTTTCTTTCTTTCTTTCTTTCTTTCTTTCTGATTTCTGGAGTGGGTAGATTCTTGAAAGTAACTGAAAACCAGGAAGGGAATTAAAATGAAGGCATTCTAGCCAGGAGTTTCCTAATGTAGAAGACACCGGTGTGATTATGATGGCTCTAAAATTCAAATAAACAGGGTCATGAAATAGTTTAAAAATTTGCCCAGGGTAAACCTGTTCTGAAAAGGAGACTTGGATATTGAAATTATATTGAACCCCTTTCCTTTGAAAGCATTGTTTAATTGTTACATGACACCAGACTTTATCTTGGCTTGCTCTATGAACAGAGCCTCAAGGGTCCAAAATCAAGTAATCATGACTTCCCTAAAAAAGGCACAGAATCACCTTCAGTTCAGAGAGCATCTGCTTGTCACATTCTGACACAACTTACTGAGAAAACCCACATTATGCTTCAGACTGCAGAATACAGTGACTTCAAATCCTAAAGGACAAATTGCTGCCTCACTTTTCCTTTACACAAAAGACATCTTTAGAGAGACAAAAATTTCTTCCATATTGATAACTATAGAAGTATGAATTGAGTGAGGTATTGTTTATTTTAAAGCATCCGCTTGTCTCTTTGTGTTTGAATTGGGTGGTCATTTCCTTGTACTACCTTTTACCCTATTCTACCTACAATAGGAAAGAGACTTTTTTTTTAACTCAACTAAGTTTCTTTCCATATCTGTAATCTGGGAAGTCCAAAGTAAAAGATATGGCAGATGGCTTGTGTGCTGAAGGCTTGCTCCATCTCAATAGCCCTGTGTGTGCTTTCTCACATGATGCAATCATACATGAGTTTTTTTAGACCATCTATTATAAGCACTTTGATTATTGTTGAGAGTGTAGTTCTGTGCCTCAACTACTTCTCAAAAGACTTGCCTAGTGATGCTCTTGGGCCATTGCACTCCCACTTCCCATGTTAGAGAGATATAGACATGCTGATTTTATTACTTCTCTATATACAGTATACTTTCACAATGCATAGGTGAACTTATAAATACTGTTTCTTTCTGTTTGGGATTCTTTAAAATCTAATCTACATTTCTATTATAATTCATCATAATATGATTACTTTGCTTCAACTGTAATATCATGCTTGGCTTTGTAAATATTTTATAATTTATTTTGTATTTCCCTTTAAACATAGTTTATTACCCCCACTATTACCCCAATTTTAAATTTCTAACCTGGAGAATACAGAATAACCTCCAATTATGCTTTTCATTCCTTCCTTTCCTACTGAGGCTAGAAATCCTGTGTATCTATTAACAATTGTGTTTGCTTTCCCCTTTTGGGTTATTAATTTGCACATAGAATTTTGTTGAGTCTTTTTAGAAACTGTTTATTACTAATATGTTTACACAATCTTCACTTCTTTTTGAGCCTGTGGTATGTAATATATTGATTTTTTAAATTTAATGAATTCAAATTTATTATTACATTCATTGATTTATCATTCAAATGGCTATTTAGTTTTTACTATGTCCCAAGCACTGCTCTGCTGGGCAAGCAAATCCTCCACGGCCTCTGAACACTAGTGGATGGTTCGAATGTGTGTACCAAGAATATGAATTCCGGGTTGATCTTTACATAAGCCATTCCTCGGGGATAATTTACAGTAGATAGCATTCAATGGCAAACATATGTCTCCCTTTAGGCAAAACAGAGGCTTGCTTACCATTTAAAACGCAAAGGAAAATTCCCACATTCAGTTCTCCTTAGCTTTTCTGGAAACTTGCTGCTTATAATTCCTGAACCACTTGTTTGTTGGACATATCTCTTGAAACTTGGATGTCAATCAGTCAATCAATCAATAAGTAGAAGACACATAGTGATTGTGTAAGAAAAGGTCTTGGTTTTGGGAGTTTTTGGAGACCAAAATACAACTATGACCAAAATGCATAGTACCAGATCCTCTAGGAACTAATGAAAAGAGGAAAACAAAGATTGTCAAAAAATTTTAAGAAAACATAGATTCATTCAGAAAGAAGATATCCAAACCTCTATGATATTATGAGGAACTAATTAGGTATTTTTGCACTAGATTACTATCTTTTTCCTTGTACTAAGGACATAACCTTGTGAATTTTATTTTTCATATAGAGCACTGAAAGTGAATTCTATTAAAAATTGAGAATATTTTTAAATAGCATGCATTAAAACACTATCATATTAGTCAACACACAGATGGCAATAACCATCCTGGGAATTACTATGGATAAAGGAAGGGAGATTTTCTTCTGATGAAGTGTGAGATAGACAAAACCCCTTTAAATTATTTCTAATATGTTCTTAGTTGTTTCAATGACTCTTTGTGGGCATATTGCTTATCTGAAGAAGATGTGAGTTATTGAGACATTTGTCCAAAAAAATAATATATTCATAGATTTATTTGTGGTTGAGAATCTTGTAATATTGTACCTGTCTAAATATTATTGATACCAAAGTATGTAGAAGACATGCTGAGAACATGAGGAGAGAGAATGTATTCTGGTTTGATTTTTCACATATCCTCATAATGAGCGTATCTTCAGAGAATGAAGTGATTATGTAAAGCTTTAGAAGTAAGAAATATGACATTATTATTGTCCAAGGGATAGATTAAGAGTAGCTATGGATGAATATAAAAATGCAGTTTCTCCAGCCGTTTTTGAGGGTAATGGGAAACTGCCTGGAGACATTTTCTTACAGCTATTAGACAAGAGAACTGTGAGGGGAGTTGATCCGTCTTTCATTTGCTTTTAAATATTTCATCAGTTTTCAACTCTAAAATATACAATAATAACTTGCAAGGATAAGACAAAAGCAAGAAAAATAGAGATTTTACCTACCTAGGTTGACAAAAAAAATTCATCAATATCAACTGGTTTCTCCCTTAGAGGAAGTCAAAGATAATATTAAAAGGACATTTTAATACCTACAAATCTTACATTAGGATATATTCTATGTCTGTCTCACTTTAAAAACATGTGATTCTAGTGACAGTTATGCAGACATCAGTGTACCATTTCTTTAGAATTTAGGTTTTAAAATTTCTTTAGAATTTAGGTTTTAAATTTTCAAAATTTGAGCAAAGGAAGTATTGAGCAAGCAGGTCAAACATGAAATAAAATGGAATTTAAACTAAATTATCATTACTATTGCATTTTCAAATCTGTTTTGTACCAATATTCTTCATCTGGATTTGAAAAGCTCCAATCCTTACTAGCCATGTGTTAAGTAGTAACGTTTAGGAAATTAAATCATAATGACACTAAGTAACTGATCATATTGGTGATGATAATTAATTTTTACCTATGACACCATAAAATGTTAAATATTTTTGGACAGAGACATTCAATTAAGAATATCTTAGAAGAAAGGGCTAAACAATGTATGAGCTACAGGATGTGGAAGAATTTTGTGAAACTCAAATCTTCTGGACATAATATAGTCAATTTCACTCTAGCGCATATAAGAGCTATAGTTACCTGCTCAATATCAAGTTAGTCAAACTTTCATCTAGGAACGGGGTGCAGTCCATGGCCTCCACCTCTCATGAGGTGCTATTGGCAGTCGGTGGCCACTGCAGAGAGGGAGAATCATTTTTCTTTTTTGGTGTGGCCATTGTGCTAGGTTTCCGGTGTGTTTGACACTACTCTGTGTGTATTCAACCAGTAATAACTAAACCAAATGGGCTACATGAGACTGAATCAGTCTAAAAGTGAAACGGAGATACGCAGTGATGGCTCACAACTTTAATCTCAGCACCAGGGAGGCAGAGAAAGGAATATAAAGCTGGAGGAGACCTTAGCTCAGGATTCAGTCTGAGGTTTCATAGAAACAGCATTAAGTTCAAGGACTTGTAAAGAAAGGATACCCCATTCCATCCGAGGGTTTTGTAGATGTGAGAACTAGTGGCTGGCAATCCTGCTTTTCTCATCTTTCAGTGTTCACTCCCTAATATCTGACTCCAGATTCTTATTATTCAGATCAGTTAATAATTGAGCTACAGAAGTACCTTCAGAATTTCAAGGCCATCATAGCTACGTATTAACTTATGGGCAAGACTGAGCAACAGAATGATAACATTTCATAAAAGCATTCATAAATAAATGTTAAGAATGGTCAAAAAAAATATAGTGTCAGAGCAACTTTCTTTCAATAGATTTCCCAGAAAGTGTCAGGGAATGAGTGTTGGGGATGGTTTTGGAGCAAAAATGTCTGCTAACGTGGATCATAGAAAGGAACTAAGAACTTCTGTATTTTGACATCACAAATATCATTAAAGCATAATAGCTTTGTTACTACAAAGTATAGTGTTGTCTATTTAGTAGTGAATATCCCGAGTGGGTCTTTCACTATTCAACTTTAAAAATAAAAACAAATATTAACAGATATACAGAGAGTTCAGTGACAAGGCTTTTTAATCTTAAGATGCAAAGAGATTTTAATGTAATTACCAATCTACTACTTATTTTGTTAGAAACTTTCCAGAGGTGCTCATCTGTAAGCATGTATACACATTTGTTTGAACGTTCTATGTAGATCCTATAGGAAATGCAGGGTGGCGTGGCTCATCACGATAACATCTCTCATTAAGCTAATATTGGCATCCTTGTTAAGAAAAATCGATAGCAGTCCCCCCACTCTTAGAGTAGGAAAGTGGCATTTCCTATTTCAAGTTTCTTTTTCTTGCTTTTTTGGCATTACCACTCTGAACACACCCAATTTCCCTGAAACTAGTTTTTACTGTGCATAAGAGAAATAATTTATTATGCTTTCAACTGTTGTTAAAGGGCACAATTTGCAGAATGCTGAAAATTTTAAGTGATTAGGAAATAGTCCTTCTTTGGCCTCTGTTGATGTTCAGAGGAAATCTTTAACTATTGTTAAATTTAAAAATTATTAAATTAAGTGTTTAAATTGAGAGAAGGGTAACAAGGTATTGGTATAAGTCTTGTGTCTATGTGACTATCTTTGCCCATCCCTTCTTCAGAAGTCTCAAATGCACTGGAGCAGGCACCCTTACTCCCTTTTGCATTTTACTAATGGATTTTTGTACTGGTCAAAGTGTAAAATATTAACACCAGACCTGGCTAGAAATCCTAAAATTTCTGATTTGGGATAATGGTTTCAGATTATTGCTCCTTTTTTTTCCATTATGGAATTCACTAATGGGAGGGGTAATAATGTTGTTTGGTATTTCCTTTGGTTTTGCCTGTCACTACAGTATATATTGTGAGTGGATGCTTAGGAGTAATTTTGACTTTTATGTATAATAAACATTAACAAATGCTATTTGATTCACTTACAAATGATATGAGTAGAGCCATGAAATTTTCTTAACCTTTTCTCTAGCCCAATAAATCACAAAGAGACAAGAACTTTAAGCACTACTTCAGTAGGAAATCAGCAGACAGATGTAGCACACATTCCCAACAAAATAATTCAGAACCTGTTTCAATTTATCAAATGCCTACTTTATCTGTCAAGGCAATGTCCCTACTTAAATAAAGGGCATTGTTTCTGCAGCAAGGGAAAGGGTCTGATGCATTGTTATCTGCAAATGGATGGTAGAATAATGGAGCAACAAGCAGTGTTTCAAACTAAGAGATCAAAGGCCAGAATGCATTACAAATCTTGTTAAAATAAATGAGGGTAAGAGCATAATTCCAATAAAGACATTCACAGTCTTCAACCATCTCTAACTCTTTTCAAAAGAGATCTTTAAAACGAATCTTAATCCTACCATAAACACCAAAAGATTTTAGAGATTTTCTCCGAGAAGTTCAATATTCAACTCCTTAGGATAGTAAACAGAAAGTAAGAAAGGGTAGATTTGTAGAATTCTCATGCTAGCTAGTTATCAGGACCTTCTTAAGTGCTCATGTTGTAGAAATTTCCAGCATTATGGTTTGTCTCAAATGCTGCATTTTTCATATATATATATATATATATATATATATAATCTTCAAGAGAAAAACTTTTTTCATATTATTTATAAAGGTAAAAATATTTGATTATGAATATGCTAGTGAAAATAATATGCTTATATTATTATATTAATCATTCAAAAATGCCCTTTATTGTAAGTCACTTCCTTTTTATTACTACTGCAAATGGAACACTCACTGTGAATCCTTTCAAATTTAAGAAAATTCTTCATTACAAATACAAAAAAAATATAAATGAATATGAATTCTAAACAGTAAAGTATTTTATCTATACAGTTATCTTTAAATCCCCACTACTGTCAGGCTCAAACGTGTGTTTAAAACTAATCATTTCAGGTATTTGAAATGACGTGTGCAGACTACTTCATCGGGATCTGACGACATATGTGACTATGTGACGACATAGCCTGACGTATTTGTCCTGTGCATGATGAAAAAGTTGTCCCCTTTTCCTGATATAACAGTTTGTTTAGATTTAGTTATTTGTAATGTGCCCATGCCATTTGTCAGTAAATGGAGTATATTTTAAAAGCAAGTCTACAGTCATTTTTCTTGAATAAAAAAGATCTGTATTTATAAATATCATTTGAACTGTATAGTTTTTAAATGCATTATCATCAGATGATTACACAAACACCTATGACAACATATATTCAGGTAGTCATTTATGGCATAGTGTTTGCTAGTGACTGGTTATCTAACAAAGTCATATTAATAAACATTAACTGTCTAAATGCAATTCTTAGAAATTAAAAAAAATCTGCCTTGTTTCACAAAATATAACATAAATTGTGATGCTTACTGTATAACAAGGTTATATAATAGTAAGACAAAACTCATTTCACCATGAAGCAATAAGAAAAACAGTAAGTGATTGAGTTATATAAGAAATATTCCATACAAATATGAAGTACAAAATATGTTGGTATTGAGCTGAAGTTATATTTATAACCATAATCCTTTCTACCAATATGCTTTCTGTTTACTATCCTAAGGAGTTGAAAGGGTGGTATTAACTGGAATAACATTAGGTGTTACAAGAAAACTTGCCTAACCAGACTATAGAACTGTCCCAAACTGTTAGTAGCCAATATTATGGTTGCCCCAAGATACTTAATTTGTCCCATCTCCCAGTATGTGTTTCAAATTTTGTGCACTAGAAAGAGGAAATCACTAACACTTCATCTTATCTTTAAGGATATGACAAATACATTCTGAAAGCAAATCTTCAATATTTCAATTATTTTGTATGCGATTTAAGTTCTTATAGAAATTATTCATTAAAATGTATTTAGAAAAATGCAACCTACCACCTGTTTTATTACCCACTGTTGATCAAGAACTATGTGTGTATAAATTAGCACAGATATATTCCTTTGCCTATAGTTATCCATTTCCTCTCTTATTATTTCATTCTATAACAATAATTAATATTTATGAAACTCTAAAATATTATACTTCAATGTCTTGTTCAACTCCTTATGATACACAAAACTTTAAACTAATTGTAAATTTCTCTATTCCTCAGAGTTCTACTCAGTGAAATGGAGATACCTCTATGGTTTATTTACAGCATGAAATTATAAAATTACAACCTAATTTGTAATTACTTAGTTTATAATTTGTGCTCTATAATTCAAATTTTTATAGTTAATTTTTACCTTGATATATATATACTGCTTTGGGACACAAGCTTTGTGATTATTGTTTTCTTGATTGTGCTCATATTACTTCCACAATTTCTTCCTGTCCAACCCTGCCAAGATTCCTCCTCTCATGGCATCTTAGTTTCTTCATCCACAAAATAAAGAAAATAGTAATTATTAAAGAAGTTAATTACAGGTCAGTATTGATTTTACAATATCAATTACTATTTCTTCAAATGTTTCTTTTCAAAAAAAGTTCTAATTCCACAATTGTGCATGCTGAAAATTTCCTTAAACTAAGTGATTTAAAACAATTTGTATAGGACAAATTATTTAAATTTAAGTATTGCATGAATGCTGAAGATGTGTATTTTTAAGGCTTTATATAGATATCTGTGTGTATGTATATATTAAATATTTTATCAAAATCACATGTATTAAATTTTTGCTTAACCTTTTGAAAATTTTACTCCTTGATTTTAAATTTCCATTGATAAAAATAAGTTGTTTTTAAATAGTTCTTAAATTGTTAATAGCATTAAAATATTTTCTCTAAAAAAGTTTGGAAAAATGATATTTAAGCATAAGAATTTTTATGATGACAACAATATTAACTATGCATAATGTAATTATTAGAAGAACAAAGTACATTAAAGTACCTAGCATAATGCAATGATTTAAAACAAAAATGCTTCTATAAACATTAAGTCAATAACCTTTTAAAATATGTGTGCTTTCACATAAAATTAATATGATTTCTCGCATGTAAATTACCACATTCAAAACAAAAGATAACTCCTAGAACATTTTAATCTCTGCTACATTTTACATATGGTACTTTCAAATTCATATTTCAGTGTTGACATATTTCAAATAAAGAAAATGGACTGTTGTAATTCTTTGTATGTTGTTTTCATTCAATTAACTCTATCTTTCTTTTTCTAAGCAAACAAGATGGCAATTTACTCAAAGTCAGGCCGTAATAACATATATCAACCAGAATTGAACAAACACAGTATTGCTCATGCAACACCTTTTAAAATCAAACAGTTTTAAATAAAAGCAAACATGCTCATAAATAGTGTTTCCCTTTGGAATTTGACTGTTGACAGAAAAATGATAAAAACATGAAAATGGTTTGAGTTTGAAAGGAAGTTAAATAATTCAGGAAATGTTTTATTAACTGATAGCAAAGGGGCAGGGTTTTGGTCTTAGCGTGAAGCAGCAATGAAAGAATAAAATATATGCTAAGTGGCTCTTTTTTCCCTTGCTAAAGTTCGTCTTAACCATATTGAAATTTCACAAGAGAGTTGAAAACCACATTCTTATCAAGCACTGACAAAGATATAATTCTGTTCCAATATCTATTTTTTTTTGCCTGTAAATGTTAGTTGCAACATTTGCAGAGGTGAACAAAATGTACTTCATTTTAAAATGAGACTGTGGTTTGTATTTCTAACACAGTGCAACAGAAATTTGGAGGAAGTAGAATTGAAACCAGAAATAGATGCCTTAACTCCTTCTGATATTTGTGTTTTATTATTTGGATGGCTAGATACATAGGAATTCGATAAATTGTTAGCCTTGTAAAATCAAAACAAAAAGCTATCATCTCCAAATTAATGTTGATCAAGAATGTTTCTCATCATTTAGATAACATAGGATCCATAATAAAAATATTTTTCGAAAAAAAGAAGTTGAATAATATTAAGAATTTCACATTTTATCATTCTTTTCTAATATGATTAACTTTCATTTTTATGTCAGTTAGTTGAAAATTAAAGGTCCACTTAGCAAGTATTGTCTACTTGCTGGAATTGTGTGTGGTTAGCTTGGAGTCAAGGTTTTTCATTTACTAGTTGTGTAGCGAGTTATTGTTTTATCTTGGTTTCTTTATCAGGAAGATGCACATTCTGAAAAGGCCATGACAAGAACCATCTAATGAATGAATGTGTGGGAAAGAAAAGAAGAGCCTGCCAGGTGAGCTGCTTTGGCCTTCATCTTCATCCCCCTGCTTTCCACACAATGCTTGCTCCTGATGACAATCCACACTCATATGGAGAAAAAAGAAAGTAACTAATTAGACAGTTTTCACAAATGTGTCTTTCCTTTTGTAAGACGGGAATTTTAACTGTGGAGTTGGTTTGTTGTCCATATCTTATAGAACTTTATTCCTGAACAAGACTGCCCTTTTTTATTAAGTAGTAGAAGTTCTCAAAGAAATAGTCGTTGTAGGTTTATTACTTTACCTGCTACCATTGGTGTAAGGAGCTTGATATGCTCATTTAGATCAGGCATACAAAGCAAAATGATATGGTGACATCAGCATTTACTATCATTTAGTAGGAAGAATCTTTAGAAATAATTCTTAAGTAAAGTTTATGCATTACTGTGATGACAGAATCTACAGTGAGAAATCCATATTAACACAAAATAGAATACAAAAGGTCATCCTTGCACAATAAATAGTTCACACGATTATTTCTTGGATTGGATATTTTTCTCCAAAGGGATAAATTCAATAACTTAATCAAAGCTCTCTGCCATCACATTACTTGTGTACAGGCAGCAGTAAAATACGCATTGACATGAGTTGTCATTAAACAACAAAAAATATGTTTGAACTCTATTAGAGTCATATATTGAAAGAAAGGTTTCCTTAAATGTTTCTTGATTCTTTAAAGAAAACGCATTTTTTTGAATTTGTGAAACAGGGATGAATATTTTCTTTTTTTTTAATTTATTAAAAATTTCTGTCTCCTCCCATCCTCCCACTTCCCTCCCACACCCCTTCACTTCCCCCTCCCCCCCTCTCCAGTCCTAAGAGAAGTCAGGGTGCCCTGCCCTGTGGGAAGTCCAAGGCCCTCCCCCTCCATCCAGGTCTAGGAAGGTGAGGATCCAAACAGACTAGGCTCCCAAAAAGCCAGTACATGCAGTAGGATCAAAACCCAGTGCCATTATCATTAGCTTCTCAGTCCGCCCTCTTTGTCAGCCACATTCAGAGAGTCCGGTTTGATCACATGCTCTCGTTCAGTCCCAGTTCAGCTGGCCTTGGTGAGCTCCCATTAGATCAGTCCCACCATCTCCGGCGCACCCCTCGCGGTCCTGATTTCCATGCTCATGTTCTCCCTCCTTCTGCTCTTCATCTGGGCTTTGGGAGCTCAGTCCAGTGCTCCAATGTTGGTCTCTGTCTCTGTCTCTGTCTCTGTCTCCAAGGGATGAATATTTTCATCGTACCACCATCATCTTTGTTCAGGAAAAGAAAGAAGCTGTACTAAAGTTTTGAACTGTGCTGTGGATCTTCCTGCTACTAATGTCTCAAGTGCTTGTCTACGGCTATCATGTTTGCAAATCCCTTTCTAACATTCCACCTGAAGGAATTAGTTTATAGGCACTGATGCAAGAGAAATAATGTTTTCAAATGAAATGAACTATAAATATCCTTATTATTGACAGTTAGATTGAAATAATATACGTCTATAAGAAGTCATAAAATTCCTTGCCACTGTTTAAGTGTGTTGTATAATATGGCCTCTGGTTTTGAATGTCGATTGAGTTTGCAGAAGTTAGAACCATCATTTACTTGAAGAGAACTGGTTGAGTGTAGATTATGCAAATTCTACTACTGGATGGTGTACTCAATACATCTTAAGAAATACATTGTGTACTTATTGCTTTGTCTAAGCAAGCATATTGCTCAATCTTAAGTTCATAAAATCGTTCCATTAGTGTAGGTGATTCAAGGCAAAATGCACAAAAAAAAAGCTCAGGTAAATCATTTTTCTTTCTGTTAACTAGTTTTGTTATTTTTCTTGTTGTCATTTAAACTTTAATGTAATAAGCGTAGATAATTTTATCAATTTTGGTATCCCCTTATAAGATGTAAATATATTTGTATAGTTGCTATACATGTTTGCATCTATATTCAAATAAGTGTAATATAATATGCTTTATATTTTATTACAAAATATTTATTAGATAAAATTTATTACAATAAATTGCAAAGCAATCATTCTTCTATGTTCTACATAGAACCTGTTGAATAAAATGAAAAGAATCTCTGTTTTCACAGAGCTCATATTCGAGAATATATTAGTATCATAAAATTTATTAGATTCTTATGGCAGGTAGGAGTTTGACACTTAAATGTTATCTTTAAGAATACATGAAATTATATTAACTGTGACCTAATATTCACAACTATTTTTGTGAATTCATTTTGTTTACTTGATTCATAAACTCTGAACTTAGCAAATTTCTCATTTGGAAAGAACTAGTTATACTGTTAAAAATATGTGACCATGAAATTATAAGTTTTTTTTAAAAAAAGTAATGAAGAAAGTGAACTAGAAATTTGAAGTGAAAGATGCTTTGATTTTTTTTAAATCGCATTTGTCTATTCAGTTCCTCATCTGAATTATCTCTATGACTGCTTTGTGCATAAATACACAATGTGTAAACTCAGTGATACTATACTGATATTTGTTACAAAAAGTATTATTTGTTTAATAGTTCCAAGGAATATGTTTTTTATTTTGTTGAAATTCTGAATCTATTTCAAAGCAATGCAATTTATATTCCTAAAATGAAAATATCCAGCATTTGGGAAGCAGAGGCAGGCATATCTTTGTGAGTTTGAGGCCAGCTTGAGTTACAGAGTGAGTTCCAGAGCATCTAGATCTGTTTCACAGAGAAACCTTGTCTCAAAAAATTAAAATATTTATAGTAGCAAAAATATAATAATTTTACATAAAAAATTACCATAGTATTTATCTGTATATATCTTTCTAGGAATATTAGAAATACTTATTCAAATGATATTGAAGAATTACTGAATAAACTTCAAAATTAAGCTTTTTGTTAAGATAAAATCTTTCCAAGGACTCATTTATGAATGTTATATTTGTATATTGATGATATTTTGTTTTAAATGCATATATAAACACCCGTAAGGACAATCTATTTTTTCTTATATATTTAAGTGAGGAGTATAAGATGCATTGGGTTTAATAATCAGTTTAATGCTTCTCAGAAATTGAAAATTTTGATTGAATCACACGTGTTAAATGCAAGTACCATGTTTAACACTGTATAATGTGGTCTGTTAAGGGATTTGTTTCCATAATGTGCAAATGGTATACATTATGTATAATCATAACTTCAACATTAAAGTGAATAAAAACAGAAGAACCAATTTTCACGCACTTAAATATCAAAGAATTGTAAAGTTTTCTGGACCAACCAATCCTCAGGTCTTTTTAAAAAAACTAATATTCTTTACAAAACATGCATGAAATTGATGTGATATAAATATGACCAAATAATAATGAAGTAAATATCAGGTTTTGAAAGCAAATTTTGAAGCCTATGTCTCACTTGGTGGGCATGGATGTTTTGTCTCTGAGTTCCGAGCATGAGGAATCTAAGACCTGCACCTAGGGCCATAGATCTTCAAAGGCAGCCTGCCCATGACACTAAGTACTGTAGTATTTGCAAAGATATACAGTAAAAGTGATTGCTTAATGACAACTTGCAAATGAAAAACTCCTTGCCTAATTAAAAACCTGATAATTAATGGTATCAATATTGAACTCTTCTAGAGTTCGTATCCATTTTGAGTTACAAATCAAAATCTAGGTGTGTGCTATGATTTTTTATGTGTCTTCAAAACTAGAGCCAGCTAATGATATATGACAAGTTCAACAATACTTTACCTAAAACTTATGAAAGTATTTCAGGATTATGACTAAAAACTGAAGCTACCTTCAAATATGATCCAAGGCATAGGGCAAGTCATTGAATAACATTATGAATCTACTTATTAATTTTTGATTTCATATTTAGTGAGGCAATCAGTATTATTTGCGAAAATAATGCTGTCCTTTTTTGTCCAAAAATAATAAAAAACAGAATAAAAATTCATATAATGAAATTGCACAAGCTTCATTTATAAAACTTTGGGTAAGCATATAGACTGTTAAATTCCATTCCATCCAGTTTTCTGAAACTTGTTGCCTTGTATGATTTGTAGTCCAAATATCACTTAGTTTATCTGTTATTTAATTTTATTTTTATAGAATTTAAACCCTGATTAAAATAGCCAAAAATATAGTAATGACAAAGGTCAGAGAAACAATAATTAAGTTCTATTATTCAACTGTAAAAATATGGAGACTTGGCAAGCACAAAACACAGCTCCAATAAATTTATCTATTCTGCAGAAAGAAACACACAACCTCCAGATGCACTATGATATTTCTGAATCTTAATAGTCTGAGAATTATTAGGTAGAAGGATATTGCTGTTCCTAAGGGAGAGGGTTTCAGGTATGCGATTTGCTTTACATACCCATAATTGTAGGAATAAACATGAGAATTAAGATATTTATCAAAAGCATGAGAAAAATGGAAGTAAATATTATACTAAGCAACAAAAAGTACGCTTGACAAGATCACAACTTTCGTCAAGGTGAAGATCATACCCACATAAAATTTTAACACACCAATCACCATTTTTTTTCATTTATTTATTTGTTTGTTTGTTTTTCAAGACAGGGTTTTGTTGACAGATACTGCTCTTTTGTTCCTGGCCACACAGACCCAAATAATCACACAGAAACTATATTAATTACAACTGTTTGATAAATAGCTTAGTCATGTTTCTGGCTAACTCTTATGTCTTAAATTAACTCATGTCTATTAATCTTTGTGTTGTCTCTAGGCTGTGATCTACTAGTACGGTTCTAGCATTCTAGTGTCTTTCTCCTTCCACAGCTCTATGGCATCTCTGTGACTCTGCCTACTCTCTTTCTCTCTCTCTCTCTCTCTCTCTCTCTCTCTCTCTCTCTCTCTCTCTCTCTCTCCATATATATATATGATAGATAGATATAGATATAGATATAGATATAGATATAGATATAGATATAGATATGGATATGGATATGGATATGGATATGGATAGAGGTAGAGGTAGAGGTAGAGATGACATATATATATATATATGTATATATATATATACATATATATATATATATATATATATATAGAGAGAGAGAGAGAGAGAGAGAGAGAGAGAGAGAGATGTCTCTTTGGAAGACTGGAAGATCTAGAAGATCCAAGGGTTTGATCTGTGGCTGTATCCTAGTAATGTCAGAAACTACAGTCATTAAAGTCTTACCAAGAAGGTTGCCCAAACATGAGCTGGACAAGGACAACAATAGACATGCTAAATTTGCACGGGGAAAGGCCACAGGTTCTCAACAAATGCAAAGAACTGCAGGCAACTAAGGAATGGTAAGAATGGGAGAAATAGTCTCTGTTAGAGAAGAGTGCAACAATTAGTAATCTCACATCAAATGGTCAGCCCATAAAAGTGTGTGTGTGTGTGTGTGTGTGTGGGTGTGTGTGTATATGTGTATGTGTGTGTGTGTGTTATACAGACTGGAAAGGTTATATTAAGGGGAAGTAGAAATTATTTAATGGTATTAAACTTAAAAAAATCAAAATCAAAATAATCAAAAATACAAATTCTACATTATTATATTTATATAAGATCACTAATCAAGCTCAAAGAAACAGAAAAGATGGGTCTTTTCCACAAAAAAAGGTGAAGTTACTTTTCAAAAGGCATAATACTTTCAATAAGCAAAATGAACACATTCTAGGCATTATCTCATATTTTGGAAGAATTTTCAGAATTAATATTGCTACTCCTGTATATTGCTACATTTGTGTCAAGCTAACAAAACGAACTAGCATCTATTTATAAAGCAATATCTGTAAACAGAAACAAGTTGGATCATACAATGTAAGCATGTTTCTAATAATTACAATAGCAAAATCCATCTGAAAAATAACAACTAGAAAACTTGCTCAAAATAAGAAAGCAGGTAATGCTTTTTAGTCTTATTCCTGAAGTTCTTCCTCCAGTTTCTTATTCTATGCCAACTCACTGGGCCTTCTGATTCCCTGGGTGGATAACTAGGCTGTTGAGTCTTTCCCTTTGTCAGCCCTGGCTAAGGAAATAGTTGAGTAAGGATTTGCCTTCACAAGGTGTATTCCTGACTGTCAGAAATATTCTGCACCAGTAAAGGATAGCAGGGAATACACAGTCAATCTGCAGGGGTTATGCGCATGGTAAACAATCCCTCCGGTCTTTATCTTTTGTCAGACATCTTACTGTAAATAATCAGTCTTTCTGGGATGATATTACTCTAATTTCATTTCTGGTAAGGTAGGGCATATGGGATTTCTTTTTAGCTACCAGTTTGTGGGTATAGTGTTTCACTTCGGGAAGTCGCAGTATCAACTTCATAGTCCAGCTGGTCACATCATATCCACTGCCAATAAGATTACAGAGTATTGTTTTGACTACTGATTGTTGTGGGAGGGCTCAGTTCACTAGGGACGGTGCTTCCCCTAGAAAATTGTTCCTGAGTTATATAGAAGTAAGCCTATAAGTAGAATTCTCCAGTGACTTCGGTTTCAATTCACAATGTAACTTCACTCAGTGATGTGACCTGAGAGATGTAAGATGAACTAAGTGCTTTCATCCTTAATTTTCCATAGTCTTGGTGTTTTTCACAGCAAAAGAAACCTAAGAATATATATATATATATATATATATATATATATATATATATATATATATATATAAACCTAAGAATATATATATATATATATATATATATTCTTATATATGTACATATATATGCAATTGTTAAGAAATTATGAGAATTAAATTCTTAAGAGAATATGAACATATTTTGAGACACAGGAAACATGTTATTGATTTGTGGCTTGTACTAAATATTTTTTCCTGCTTGCTAGAATTTTACATGTCTTACCTATATATTAAAATATTTTAATCATATAGTCATGGTACATCTATAAAAGTGAAAAGATTTTTTAAAATGGTACTTAATTTGATTTTAGTTCAGTACTGTTAATGCTAAAAAAGAAAATAAAATTATATTTCTAATTGCCTACAGCCCCAATAATTTCTACACGGTAAACACAGTTATATATCGTTATTCAAATGTTACCCTTAATAGACTTCTTTATTTCACTTTCATGTGCACTCTGAGTGCAATTCTAACTTTATCTATTGTGAATTTTATCATTTAGGTTTCCTTGAAAAAAATTAAAAACAAAGCCAGGAATGCACACTAAATTGCCATAAAATCCTTCACAAAATAGGAAATGGAACAGCTATATTGATTATTTTAGTGTTAGAGAGGTTCTGTGGCTGCAGGATTGGCACCTTCTGAAGTTGCATTTTCTCTTTTCGGCTGTTAAGGTAGTATTTAATGAACCAGTTCCGTCATTTAGTCAATAGATGTATTCTTGCCTTCTAAAAGAGTTACAATGCTTTCTTAATACTCCCTCATTAATGAAATAGAAATGGCTAAAGTGTTTGACAAATTGGGCTAAATTAAAATGCACATTTTTCAAAACAATACATGTTCTTTTATGCCAGTAATAACACATTTTGTTTGTTTGCACATTCATAGCAACACAAAAAAATAAACACTGTGCTTGGAAATGTCAATGGAATGAAACACTGTCATAGAGTAATGATCCCTTGTTCCCATATAAATGCCCAGAGAAAACTAATCTGTTCCCTTTCAAAGCAGGAAACATTGATCCACTGGGTATGTCTTATTAAAACGACTTTATTTTATGCTGCCAAGCAGTTGATGTAAATTTCGTCAGTTAGCCTGATAGATGTATGTTCCAGAGAAAGATGTTGTGTGCTGCCACTACTAAACAGATGAAAAGTACTGCGTTTATGTTGGTTACTTGTCAAGAAAGCAAAGTTAAATTTGTGCAAGGTCACAGTGAGGTGTAGTATTAACAAATTAGAAATAGTATATATTTATTTTGTCTTTCTTTAATTTTTAGTAAATCTTTTTCAGTTTTACAAGCCATTCAGTTACATAATAATGAATTATATATAATCTACTGAGGATTCTATACATTGTTATACATCAAGATGCAGGCATATAATGTCTGAAAATTTGTGGCCAATAATTTTTCAAACGAAGGTAAATACTACTGTAATAAAACATGATGTACAGTCATGCCTAATTTTCATAGTATTTTTTACCAAAACAGCAAAAGAAAAAGAAGGCTAGAGTTGCAGAGGGAAATGCAGAAAAAGAGAGATTTATATGCTTAAGTAATGTGCATGTAAATACATAGACCTGTGCACAGGGGATCTGTAAGTAGACACATTTTGAATGATGAATAGTAACATAATCTTTTAAAGAATTTTGTACCTGTTCTTATGGTTTTTGATCAACACATGGTGTATCATATTTGCATTTCTTTTTTTATTAGGTGATACAAAGCAGAAGTTCCAGAATCATATATATATATATATATATATATATATATATATATATATATCACTTCATTCCAATCCAATGTACAATATAGAGTTTTCTCTGAGAAAATGTGGAGGAGTATCATATTTTTAGAGCCTAGTGTATATATGTTGGCTCATATTTTCTTCTCATTTTGTACCAATGGCTCTCTCTCTCTCTCTCTCTCTCTCTCTATATATATATATATATATATATATATATATATTCATAATATCATTTCCTGCACTGCTCTTTCTATTACTGGATGAAGGAAATGTTTTCTGACATCAGAACATGAAACTCTATAAGCAATAGAAAAAAGAGGTAAGGACAATTTTATTGAAATGATATTTAGTTGTTCAAAAATGAATTTACAACCAACATTTATAAAAGAAAAGCCATTTAAGTGTACAGGTTGCAGTTGTACATTTAGGAATATACACATTAAATATATGTACATGTATGTATATAGCAATAATGAAGGAAAAGAAGGCCAGGAATTAGAGAGTGAAAGTTGGCATTTGAAGGAGTTGGAAAGAAACAAGAGTGATGAAATTATGTAATTATATCATCATTTCAAGATACAAAAATATTACAAAAACAGTATCAATAAAAGAAAAACATTACTGAATAAAATGTATCACTTCATTCCAATCCAATGTACAATATAGAGTTTTCTCTGAGAAAATGTGGAGGAGTATCATATTTTTAGAGCCTAGTGTATATACGTTGGCTCATATTTTCTTCTCATTTTGTACCAATGGCTATTGGTCCTGCATCTACTCTGAGGTTTTAATGTATAGTGTTTACATTTCTATCACTCTTTGTACAGATAAAAATCTCTCCACACAGTCATTTCCTTAATGGACACACTGATAAGTCCTTAAACTAAAACAGGCATTCTTCATGAATAGAAGACTAGTGATGTGAGATTCCCCTCTGTATGCTGTGAATATTGTTGCCATTGGTCAATAAAAAAGCTTTTTTGGCCTATGGCAGGACAGAATATAGTCAGGTGGGAAATCTGAACAGAGATATATAGAGAGAGTAAGCAAAGTCAATGTGATATCATATAGCTACCAAAAAAGATAGACTCTGGAAAATTACTGGTAGGTTCTAGCCTCATGGTGATATGTAGAATAACAGAAATGTATGTATTAATTTATGATATATGAGTTAACTAGAAATATGCCTGAGCCATCAGCTAAACAGTGTTGTAATTAATGTAGTTTCTGTATGATTATTCGGGTCTGGGTGGCTGAGAAACAAATAGCAGCCTACATTTACAGACTGGGTGGCCGAACTTTGTGCATTGCATGGAAAGAAGAAACCATAATGAGTAAATAAAAAAGCACTGACAACTTCCCAGAAAAGTTAAGGAATTTTTGGAACATAAATTTATATATTATTTAAAATCACATACACAAATACAACATATTTTGAGCATATTCACCTATAACTACCTGTGTTCAAATACTCTATTGTGCCCTTAACCCAATTTTATTCCCAAATTCATGTCTTCTTTTTGGTTGTTGTTGCTATTAACACCTTGAGTCTAGTTGATGCTGTTTTTATGTACCAGAATATGGGACCG
Organism: Arvicola amphibius; assembly: GCF_903992535.2. NCBI lineage: Eukaryota > Metazoa > Chordata > Mammalia > Rodentia > Cricetidae > Arvicola > Arvicola amphibius. The sequence continues at coordinate 22,571,158 of NC_052059.1, forward strand.
TCCACCAGAACATGGACAATCTACCAAATGACTTATCCCCAAATGAATGTGATTATTCCTCCCTCAGAAGCCATCAGCTGACAGTCACTCCTCTGCTCAATGGGAGGCCTATGATGTTGCTTCCCCAGTTATTCTGAAATTTTGACTGGATTATTCTTGTCTTCAATATGTAACCATGGGTTTTGTGAGTTGTTATGTGCAAGAACCATGTCATATTCAGAAATCAACAACTCAAAAGTTATTTATGTTGTTGGGCTAAAATAAAACCCAACATTTTATTGATGATAAACGAGATTTGAAGCATCTAGGGCTTGGAGAATGCTATTTCTGTCTAAGGACCTAATAGAGGATACAACAGATACACGATGTTGATTTTATCCATACAAATAAAATAGTCTTATCTTAAAGAAAGATTTTTAATCCAAAAGATTTCAAGCCTATCTCTCCCAGTAAACAACATCCTGAGAAAAACTGTGTTTGTATTATCCTGAAAATAGAAATAATTATGTGCTTTCCTAGCTTTCATATAGACAATTGATATTGACCCTAGAGAGTAAGTGCTGTCTAATATCCACCTAGTCCTGATGATCAGGAACATACTGGGTATGAGGCAATAGCAGCCTGACAAGAGCCACAGTTCCGTGTACTCATGCTATCAAGAACATGATAGAGACAAAAGTACTGCTTAGTTCCCTCCATTTTGTTCTAATTATACCCTTTTCCTTCACTTTTATCTTCATTTCATGCTTTATGGTTAGACATAGTACTGATTTTCCAATGGAAATTTTGAGACAAACACAAAAATAAAAAGCAAATATAAAACTATTTTTTATTCATTCTACCAAGTCATGGATTATATGACCAAAATTCACCTCTTGCATTTTTTCTCCATGTTGTTTGTTCAAATATTTTGAAAGTAAGAAAATTTTCACAAGAATATGAATTGGTTGATTAATCAAAGCATTAATAGCAAACTTTTAAGATCATAAACCAAAATCTATTTTTATTTCAGTGGTTCATAGCTCAAGAATATTTCAAAAAACAATGTTTAAGTTTTACTTTCCTGCCCACTGCTGTTTTCACTAATTTTAATGTGAGGTATTTTCTTTAAATCATTCTGCTATCTTAGATGTATTAAAGTAGACACATTTCCTTTCACACCTATTTTTAGTGACTCTGGTTCAGTAGAAAAAAATCAATTAAGATATACTTAAATACTCTAATTTAGTATCAAAATTACAATGAGTAGGACTAACATTTTCTTGATTATATTTCTGAAGGAAAAGTGAAATGGGGATATATATTGGCACTTTTAACTGAATAAATCAATACCATTCCAAATCATTCTGCTTTATTTTAAAGTGCCTTTGTTTAAAAAAATCTATAGAGATTAATTTATGAACTCCTAGAGCCATTTAATACCATTGTTTAACCTTTGAAATGTTTCATAACTTTAAAAGCTTGAAGAGTGCTATAATCTCAGAATTAGTAACTTCCGTTCAAGCTGTGGAACATGTTCAATAGAGCTCAGGGTTTTTTGTTATTTCTCCTATTATATTTCCTCATAGGTCCCTTTCTATATGTCTGTATTTCTGTGGTCAGAAGGTAAAATATAAAACAATTACAGATGTGAAATAAAAGACTTGCTTTTTGAGCTGTTTGCCTAAAGTTAGAGACATATGTAGTTTCTGCAGTGAGGAAAGTTTTAAAGCTAATGCCTGGAGGAAGAACTTCATTATTTTCAACAAAAACAAAAATATCTGATCTAATTGACTAGCAATTTTGTAGTTACAGAATATTAAAAATAGAGTACATAACTTCTTTTACAAGCACTGGTTCAGTTCTGCACACTTGTATATAGTATACAGGTGCGAACAAATGTGTTTAGGAAATTAAAATATTTATTAACTACATGTAATCTTTGTTACCTCAAGATAGAATGGTATGTATAAGGATTGTTTTCTAGTGACAAGTTCATTGAGCCAAAGATGACAAATAAAGAAGAGAACATAAATGATATAAAACTTGTGTACATTAATCTGTGTGTGCCCACAATTGTATATATGCAGGTTAGAGTTCAGAGATCAACTTTGAGTGTCTTCCCCAATTGCTCCCTACATTGTGTGTATATTTATTTTAGAATTTTTAAATCAGTTTTTAGGTAGTGTACAAATCAAACCCTTGTACAGATTTCAATCATTGGGATTTGGGGTTCATTCTCTTTGGGCTGAACTTTAATAGCATGCCACTGAAAATTGATAAAGGGATATTAATCTCCTAACCAAATAGTTAAACACATTGTCTATATGCAACTTATTGGGAGCAATCTTAAGACTTTTTGACTTTCCCCTTTTTATTGTACTTTTTTCACCATGTAACTATAGTGTTATATTTTTCTAGTCAGGCATATTTGGAGATCATATTATTTCACTGAGGACTATCCAAGTTACAAATTCTGCCTAATAGGTCTGGAGAACAGCAATAATTTAATATAAAGGCAACTAGAAAGCCAGTTGAGAACAGCAAGGAAAGAACCTCTTTTCTTTTTGATCATACTAAAGTAGAGTGGATATCTGATTTAATCCATTTTTTGGAGCCCTGAACACAACACTTCAGAGATTCTGATTCTTCTTATTTAGATTTAATAGTTTTCATTTCTGAGTATTAACACATTGACTAAATTCCCTCAAACATTTTCAAGACAGTTTAAATTATATAAGCCTGCTTAGTTAGAGAAATGCTTTTTGTTAATGGAATAATCTGTCGTTCTCTTTTTAATTGAGTTACAGCCAAATCTGCCACGAAGAGCACCATGCAGCCTGGAAACATCTCTGTATGGCGGCCTACGTTAACCTGTTCTAGCCGTCTGCCCAAGCAAGGAGCGCTGAGTCACAAGCATGGTCTCAGGTACTTTGTTCCCGACCCCAAGTGGGCACACAAACAACCGAACCCACAAATGGTCCATAGCTGGAGTTAGCACCTGCTGCAATGCCCAGGAAGCCTTGTTTTAAAACAGCAGCATTTTTGGGTGTGTGCTGAATCAGGAAAATCTCTCTGTAGCACGCCACAAGCAAATAGCAAAAAGCTGTGTTAAACTCTATATTTGTGTCTAGAATTCTCTTTAAAGCCCTCTCAGGTTTCACGTGCAGTTATTAGACTACGTTGAGGCGCCAATCTGTAGTGTGAGAGGGCCTGCTTTTGGTCCTGTTCACCCGCCTGCCTAGCTTAGCCCCAAAATAACCAAACATTCATTTAAATCACTGCCTGGCCATTAGCTCTAGCCTCCTATTGGCTAACTCTCACATCTTGATCTAACTCATTTCCATTAATATATATCGCCACATAACTGTGGCTTACTGGCAAGATTTTAACCGGGGTCCTTCCCAGGCAGGAGATTTATGGCAGCTGCCACATTGCCTTTTTTCTCCCAGAATTCAGTCTTTTCCACGCCTACTATTCTGCTATGGAATCCAATTACACATTATCTTCTCTCTCTCTCTCTCTCTCTCTCTCTCTCTCTCTCTCTCTCTCTCTCTCTCTCTCTCTCTCTCTCTCTCTCTCTCTCTCTCTCGTTATTGACTTCAACATACAAATTAGTGTTCTTAAAAGTGTTCTATGATCCAAAGTTGAATTTTTCCAATGTTAATACATTTTTAGAAAATAATGCACTACAGCCTTTGCTGTAGCATTAAAAGTGTGAGTGTAGGCTGGAGTGAGGGAGCAGGAGTGGGTTGGAACGATGCTATATGAAGAAAATTTCATACAAATAAATTGACAGCCCAGAACAGAAAAGGACAAAATCAAGGAAAGTATAAAAATGTTATCAATTACTACTTAAAATATTTACATAACTTGCATTATTAAAACTATAAGTAAGATTAGCCAGGTGGTGGGGGCACATATAGATTAAACTTATAGTTTTAATCACAGCCCTTGGTAGGCACGGGCAGGTGGATCCCTGTGCATTCAAGGCCAGCCTGATCTACTAGACCTAGTTCTAGGACAGGCCCTAAAGCTACAGAGAAATGCTGTCTCAAAAAAACCTGTAAGTAAAATTATATATATATATATATATATATATATCATATGTTAATATGATATGTATATATATTAATATATAGATTCTATATGTGTACTTCTATTAGAACAGTCACCAATATTTCTGGTGCAGTGACTGTTAAAATATTTATAAAATTTAGGCGAGTGGTACTTTAAATATCAAGATATCTTGTGTTTGAAAATGTATTTCCCTTAGTTTCAGAGATATATAAATTTCCTCTGGCTTTGCTCATTGTGCATATTAAACACTGGCTGAGAATATTCCTTAGTTGATAGTTTGTTCTTCCTGAAATGTTGCCCCTAGAGAAATTCCTAATGACAACCAATCCTCAAAGCACTTTATTACAACTGCTTATCAATTAATTAATGAACAGAGGGATATCTTTAATGAAGCTTCTCACCTTTTTGGGAAGGCCAAATTAAAATCAGAAATCCCCTCTAGTGTGAAATAACAATTTTCCACTTTAAGCTAAATGATGTTATCAAAACCAAAGTACCAACTGATGTGCTCCCATTTGACTTTCCACTTTCCCAGTGTCCGTCATTTCCAGAATGACAGCACCAGATGCATATCATGGGTCTAAATCCTTTCCTTGTACCTCGCTAGGCATGAAGGACAAAGTGTGGTATGCTTTGCCTTATGTCAGCCACTGCTTCGCAGAGATACATAATTAAACACTTGATAGAAAAATATAAACAATATTAACAAGCTCATTATAAATAAAATAAAAATTTAGGTTCACTTCCCAGAATTATTGAACAGTTAGAACTTTGTCAAGATGAAAATACAAAAAAAAAAACAAAAAAAACAAAGCCATAGAGGAATTTCTGTCCAAATGCTGACAACCTTTCGATTAAAATGTATCTTCTTGCTTTACATATCTTTGGTTTTATTATTGATGAAATACATTTTCTCTGCAGGATACCAAACAATAAAAGGATGAGTCTGTTTAAATTCAGGATAATTTAGGACTCCAGCATATTCCTTAAATGTGGGCAAGGAGTAGAAAAAAAGTTAAGAATAAATTTTCAGGTATCTTATTTAAATGGATAAGTCCATATTTGTCTAGTTGTTAACGGTTTTGAGCAACAAACATGATTTGCTTTCACTTAAAATTAAACTTCTTTAAAACAATTCTTCTCCATCTTTAGTTTTCTGTGTTTTATATGCCTACAGAATATTTATTCCAGGAGATGCTTACATGGCTCAGTTACAGTTATCTTCCTATCATTAATTCATTGACTCTGTCTAAGGATACTATGAGAATGTTGTGCTTCAGCAGTCTCCAACGTGCCTTGTTAGTAGAAAAGGCAGTCAGAACTAAGTTACAGAGATAGTGTGCAACCACACTGAAGCTACCTGTGGTCTTACTGTGCTTCATACATATGTTTTTGAAGAGGTATTTAAAGATTCATTTGATTTCTGTTCACCTGCATATTTTGTTACCACCATTATCACAGCATCAATGTGCTGAAAATTGTTGTTGGGTGTGGTACCTACGAACCTGGTGTTATGATCTTCTTTTTTTTTCTCTTTTTTTTTTTTGCTTTCTGTTTGTTTGTTTGAGACCGGGCTTCTCTGTGTAACAGCCCTGGCTATGATGGAACTCATTTTGCAAATCAGGCTGGCCAGATTTGACAACTCACTGAGATTTGTCTGTCTCTGCCTTCCAAGTACTTGGATTAAAGGCGTGCATCACCACTGCCGGTGAATGATATTTCTGGATATTTTGGCTGTTGGTTATCTAGTACAATAGATATAATGACCCTCGCTATATTAATTTCAAAAAAAAATGTATGTTTATGCAATAATGCACTGATTTACTAGAAAGAGAAATTTCTGTCATTACAAATATTATTAAATTTTCTTTGCATTCCTGTAAACGAAATCAATTGCCACTTTTTATACTTTCTTTTCTATACACGTGTAATCTACATGCTCTCTGTGGCTAATGAAGGATTGCAGGGTCCTAGATCTTATGCAGGAAAGTTAAGAAATTATTTAGTACTCTAATACGTATATATTCCACAGTTTCTTCAACTATTCTTCCACTGAAGGGCATCTAGGTTGTTTCCAGGTTCTGGCTATTACAAATAATGCTGCTATGAACATAGTCGAACAAATGTTTTTGTAGTATGATTGGGCCTCTCTTGGGTATATTCCCAAGAGTGGAATTGCTGGGTCCTGAGGTAGGTTGATCCCGAATTTCCTGAGAAATCGCCACACTGCTTTCCAAAGTGGTTGCACAGTGTGCATTCCCACCAGCAATGGATGAGAGTACCCCTTACCCCACAACCTCTCCAGCAAAGGCTATCATTGGTGTTTTTGATTTTAGCCAACCTGACAGGTGTAAGATGGTATCTTACACCTTGTTTTGATTTGCATTTCCCTGATAGCTAAGGAGGTTGAGCATGACCTTAAGTGTCTTTTGGCCATTTGGATTTCTTCTGTTGAGAATTCTCTGTTCAGTTCAGAGCCCCATTTTTTAAATGGGTTAATTAGCAATTTGAAGTCTAGTCTCTTGAGTTCCTTATATATTTTAGAGATCAGACCTTTGTCAGTTGCAGGGTTGGTGAAGATCTTTTCCCAGTCAGTGGGCTGCCTTTGTGTCTTAGTGACAGTGTCCTTTGCATTACAGAAGCTGCTCAGCTTCAGGAGGTCCCATCAGAGTTTACCAAGCCCAGCAGGACTGGGACTGAAAAAGCATGAGATAAAACTGATCTCCCTGAACAAGGCAGACAATGAGGGCTGCTGAGAAGCAAGGACAATGACACTGGATTTGGACCCTACTACACATACTGGCTTTGGGGGTCCTGGCCTGTTTGGATGCTCACCTTCCTAGACCTGGATCGAGGGGGGAGGAACTTCGACTTCCCACAGGACAGGAAACCCTTACTGCTCTCTGGACAGGAGAGGGAGGGGGTGTGGAGGAGGGAGGGGGTAATTGGGAGGCAGGGAGGAGGCGGAAATTTTTAATAAAAAATTAAATAAATAAATAAAAAAGAAATTCTTTAGTAAAAATAAGAAGTCAAATATTTTTTAAGAACAAGAAAGTGAAAAACATAAATAAATCTGTTCTTTGCTATTTTCCTATCCACTTATATGCAATGCACTCTGAGTTTTCATGCTCCTTTCTGTCCCTTGTTTTGCTTCCACCCCATCAATGCCCTAACCTTCCTACAAGTCTCCTTTACAAGTCACACGTTTTTCCTTTGTAAAGCCCAACGAGTTTAACCAGAATCCTATTTTACCCTTGGGTTAGAAACTCTCTGGTGGAGCCTGATGGATGTGTCTGTGGTTACTCAACTAATGGCAATCTTTAATCTCCTACAATTAGAGTACTTAAAAGCCACAGGTTGAGACATCATTCTGTCAGAGCTTCCCTGTTTTCCATGCTGTGGAAATTTGAAATATTCAGACAAATGGCATATACAACCACAGAAAACCCAGGGATAACTAGAAATGGGAAGATAAAGGAACAGTAACAGAAGAGAAGATACAATAAATATTCCCATACAGATCATTTCAGAGTAAATTTATCATCATCATCATCATCTTTATCATTACTGGCTTTAATACAGAGCCTCAGTCTCCCTGCAAAGACCAGGAGACCTTTTATTTATTCTCCTCCTGCCTCGGCCACATGAATGTGGAGATTACAGGAATGACTAAACCCAGAGGGGGACAAAAAACCATGAAATCACTTATCTTCTTTTAAACAGATTTTTTTTCATTGTTTGCTTTCTAAAGTCCATGTCAGTTACATATTTATGAATGAAGTATATTGCTGTTTCATTTTCACTAAAACATAAGCTTTATTTTGTAACATACAGCAGGCACACATTAAATACTGATTTTGTGTGTGAAAAGATTTATTTGAATGTTTGCTTTAAATTAGTGACATTTCAATATAATATTTGCATTCTTTTCACGATAGTAGCTGAAACATTTCTACTAAGTTCTAAATTACAAAAAAAATTCTCCATTAAAATATATTGGCATTAGTAGACTGATTTCTATTGGAATAAGTAGAATACATACATAGATGTACTTTTAAGGTTTTTTAATCAGTAAATCTAAGCTGCTTGCTTCATTGGAATATAGTCCTCAAATAGAGGACAAAGCATTTGATCTTAGCCAAAAGGCCACGAACAAAAGCTATTTTAATTTATTGCAATTAAAATGAATGGGATTCAATCTAACACATTTATGAGGATGTGATAACTATCAAGTCACATTCATTTCAGTGGGGTGTGTTAGTCATCCAATTCTATTCATTTCCATGGGGATCCATTATTTATTGAATCACATTTATTTAAATGGGGATTCATTAGCTAAAAAATCTAATTAGTTTCCATGTGCATGCATTAGCTATCATGCCATCCTTCCTTTCAAAGACAATTCTCTAGTTATCAAATCCCATGCATTTATGTTTGGATTGGATTCTAGAGTTTGAAAAAGCTGTTATTCTTAATTAAATGGTTGCAATAAACTGTTATCGCTACTATACTATTGCATATTTAAGGGTGTTTTCTAAATATCCAACTACTGAGTCATCTCAATTTTAATAGCTAAATTAAATATGTAAAACTTATAAAATATTTTATTTAAAATATGTCCAGGTAACAAGCATTATTTTAAAGTGCAAGCACGGGATTATGCCACGATTTCACTAAAGCACAGTGTTAGGGTCTTAAAATGATAAGAAATAAATTCAGCCTGCTGAGAAAGTCTTACACAAGGCTCTTAGATTTATGAGTTATGGACACTAAACTAATGTAACATAACATTATGTATGTCATTAGAATTAAAACGACATATTCCATTATTCTATTTTGGACATTCTTCCAAATTCTTGATGATCTAAAAAGTCCTTGCTATGGAGAAACCAGAACGTTTTTGTGCCATACCTCATAACACATATCAAATAAATCACCAACTAGTGTACATTTTTCTAATATCTAAAGCAAAAATCAAGTTACCTGAGGTAATATATATATATATATACATATATATATATATATTATATAATCTTGATTAACCTCTAATATAGGAAACAGAAAATCTTTTCTTGGTCTAAAGTCAATTATTTTATGTACCAAGGTAATTTAATCCACATCAGTTTATGGAAAATGATAAACACAGTATGATATGAATATTGTTGCATGAATAGCATCTTTAGCCTCTGCTGTCACTAATGGCCCACAGTATAACAGTGTTTCTTACACTGAAGTAGTAGTGGACCCTTGTTCTTTTTTCCAACCTTCTATTGCATTATTGGGAGTGAATGTCCAAGAACACCAGATTTCATTCAGTTTATAGTTTTACAAGGCTGCTTTTGACTGGAGTGATTTTTTTTTCTTTTTTTTTAGAGAAAGAGGCAGAGTCTTATTAGGCAAAGAACATGGATGATTTGGGGCTTAATAGATAAAGCAGGCAGACTTTGAACTTGCCTGTGCTTTCCAAGTTCTGTAATTAATAGCTTATACAATAATACTCAGGACTGATGTTCTAATATGAAATAGGTAGGAAATGGGTGTGATCAACTTTTTATGGGAGAACAAACAAAATTTTATTTGTAGGCTGCTAGATAATTTATACTCATTTTTATATTTGATGTCTTAATAATCATTATCAGTATAATTTTTATAAGCAATATGAGATTCTTATATTATATATTCATAGTTCTATGTTAAAGAAAAATGAATGGAAATGATAAAAGCATAAATATCTTAATATGTGAAAAGTTCTTATGTCTGGAATTATAATTTACCCACATGCATTAATTTCACCTCCTATGCTCTCAATTGTATAATAAGAAGAATCAAAGTTGTATATCAGATTGTTGGAAAAATTTTATAACACTATGCTTACCACTTCCCGCTACCATACTTGTTTGAATATTCAGTGTAATATTTATTGAAATCTGTAGTAGTATAGCCCGGAATGGAGTATAACAAAGGTTTATTTATTTGGGGATAAACTTGTAGTAAGGGTATCTACCCACAATTCTCTGCATGCACTGGGAACTGGAACCGTATCCAGCAGATAAACGGACCACACATGCTTTTCATCTGCACTTATAGTACATAAAATCCCAACAAAAGTGGGCTGATATATAAAAAGCTATTGGACATAGGAGTTTCCATAACACCGTCCCCTTTTGTCTAAATAAAAGAGTTCTAAGCCTAAGACAAAACTGCATACAATAAAAACAAATATTAGTATTGTCCAGGGAAAAGAAGAGGCAAGACATACATAAAAATTAAAAGTACAACCAGTATGAACAACATCAGCAGAAAATATATGTTAAATGTTTTAATAGTTATCCTATCCTATGGAGTTTAAGTCTTTTTATTAAAAATGGCATTGCTAAGCCACGAGAGGAGAGTAACTAAGACTATCTAATCTTCAACCACATCAAAGACTGATAAGGGAAATAATATTACCTGAGTAAACAGGAAGGTCAATCAAGCAGTTTCCATAAGGTGCAAGAAATGACGAGACAACTAGTTACCTGTACAATCTCCTAAGTATCACTTGCTTCTGACAGACCATTTTCAAAGCTAGTAAATTTGAAAAATTTACCTATTCTTGGCAAGTTTGGCAGAAGTTTTTGTTGTATTCTGCTTATCTAGTTTGGACACCATGCAAGTTGTCAATAGTCGAGATAGGGGAAGTACTTTGCCCAAAGGGCAGTTTTTCCCAAAAGAAAACAAGCTCCAAGTGAAATGTCTATTCCCTCAGGAATAGATCAGTGCTGCCAGGAACAATTGTGTCTCATGTCAACAGAATCCTAAGTTATTTAAATACCACATTCAACAGTTCCTTGAACTTTTGAATATTGCTTATCAATGAAGAATACAATCTCTATTCATCTAAAGAACCCGACTAGTCTAACTTTAAGTATGACACACATGGGTGACTATTGAAATTTAATTTTTAATATCTATATATCTTAATACTAAGACTTCACAAAAAATTAAGCAATCTTTAAAGAAATGTACAGCAAGTGAGGACAATGACCTCAAAATGTAAAGTATATTTATAAATATATGTTTGTGTATGTATATATATATATGTATCTTGAATACAAGTAGAAATATAGAGTACAAAATGATAAATGTATCCTAAAATTACATCAGTATACAAAATATCTTAAGCAGAGATAGAAACATGAATTCATACAATATGACAAAATAAATTTCTATAGGTGCACAGATGTAAACATAAATATGAGTATATTCAATATATCAGAAATCTATAATGCTTGCATAAGTATATTACATATTTAATATGAATTGATTTATTAAATAATTAGGAATAAATTGAAAGCAAACTGTAAGTTAGAAAAGGTTATTTTCTTTTGGAAATATATTGTGCAAAGCTAAGGTCACTTATATTTAATAGACGAAAAAGGTATGTCAGAGAAATTACTCATTTGGTTAGAGATATTATTTTTATAGGATCATTTATACTTATGTCTTGAAAGCAAAGGCAAATGATCTTAACATAGGTTTTTCAATAAATTCAGTTATTCAATTATTGAGAAATTACGACCTTTTTTTTTTCTTCATAGATACCCATCTTAACACACAGTCAGAACTTCACATCATGAAAACACAGAAGACTGGGAATATAGGTAGGGTGGTATTCCTATTGTATGTTAATAAATAAAGCTTACCTGAAGATCTGAGAGTAAAATGCCAACTGGTGAGGCTTACATGCCAGATACTAGTAGCACACACCTTTAATCCCTGTAGCCAAACTAGTTTTTCATGAAAACTGGGAGGTGCATGCCTTTAATCCCAGAACTAGAGAGGATTATAAAATGGGAGGAAACAGTTCTCAGACATAGTCTTATGTATGAGATTACCGAAGGCAAGATTGTCATTTCAGACTGAGGTTGAGTCAGTGGCTGGTGGCTTTGCTTTTCAGGTCTTTGGTTGAACCCTAATTTCTCTCTCTCTCTCTCTCTCTCTCTCTCTCTCTCTCTCTCTCTCTCTCTCTATATATATATATATATATATATATATATATATATATATATGTGTGTGTGTGTGTGTGTGTGTGTGTGTGTGTGTCTGTGTGTGTGTGTGTCTGTGTTTGTGTGTGTGTGTGTGTGTGTCTGTATATGTATATACACCGGATATTCAATATACAGTAAAAACAGATGGGAAATCCACATTAAACAACCTCTCTCACTGTGCTCCCTAGTACTTCACTACTAAATATAGTCAGTCCCTCAAATTTTTTCACTTTTCATTTAAAATGGTTGAGTTCAGATTTTCTCTTCTATCTTTTTTAAATTTGAAAATCGATTCTCTTTTTACAAAATACATCCCAATCATGTTTCCCTTCCCTCTACTCCTCTGTTCTCCCCCCACTTCTTTAGCTCCACTTTTTCTCTTCTGGAAGGAGCAGGCCTTTAAGATACAACCAAATATGACAAAACAAGATGTACTAAGACAAGACAATTTAAGCCTAGTTTCTTTCCTCTTAAAACAATCCAGAGAATTGTCTTTTCTATTCACTCTGTCTTTGGAAATATCTTAATTAGAATCATAAATAGGATTATTTCTTTTTTTTTTGGTGTCTCTTCTGTCTGCTTCTTGAAGTGCAATGCTTATTGACTGGTTTTCTTATGAATTTACTGAAGAAAGGTCATTAGAAAACAAAGAGATTGTTTTTAATTTTTGTGAGTTAGTCAGTGGAATCCACACACTAAAATTTGAAACATATAGAAGCAGTAGAAGAAAACAAGCCATTTTGGTAAATCATGAATTAGAAATTCACTAACTTTTAGCTTCGCTGTTAGAAGTATTAATGCCTGATTATATCCTTTCCTTTTCTTGTACTCTATTGGCAAAAAGGCAGATAAATATCTTAGGATTGACTATATCTCAGGATTTGAGACAAACCAAAGTTTACAATACAGATACAAAAAAAAATCAGATTTGATTACTGTCTGCCTACAAATATAATACGTGGCCTGGCGGTGGTGGCACATGCCTTTAACTCGGGAGGCAGAGGCAGGCGGATCTCTGAGTTCAAGGCCAGCCTGGTCTACAAGAGCTAGTTCCGGGACAGGCTCTAGAAACTACAGGGAAACCCTATCTCGAAAAAACCAAAAAAACCAAATATAATACATGAAAGATCATATTTATATTATGGAACAAGTAGTAGTTTTTCAGCATATGTTAGGAGTTAGAGCATTGTAGAAAAACCATGAAGTTGTAAGATCTGAGTTGAAAGCAATCTCCTAAAAATAATGTGCTGTTTTTACATTTACACTTTTAGATGGTAAATTATTTGCATATGTAATTATCCATGTTTGCATTTATTCTCATGATTGCAGTGTCTGAAAAGTACAGAAAATAGTACTGGAACTCTGGAGATGGAGAGCCAAACTCCAGTCCTCCAACAAAACAGTTCCTAATTGCTTAGATATCCTTCTATGCCAGTGGTTCTCAATCCTCTTAATGATACAACCCTTCGATACAGTTTCTCACATTTCAGTGATCCAACACTAAAATTGTTGTCTTGCTATTGCATTACTATATTTTTGCTATTGTTATGAATCATAGTATAAATGTCTGATATGCAACTCCCAAAGAGGTTGTGACCCATAGGTTGAGAAACACTGCAGTCTAGCCCACTAAATAGTAACTCTTTCAAACTCCCTATTTCCCGCACATTTCGATACTTCAATTCTCCTAAATGGTCTCTCTATTTGTACTGAACCATTTGTTGTATCATATAGTGTCTCACAAGCCTGTATGCTTTTCATTTCAATTTGATGACAGATTTTTAACTTGAAAAACTGACAGAATTTTAACTTGGAAATTTTAATCCACTTTCTCAAACAACTAAATGTCTATTGTTAATCAGCCTTTACACTACTGTTACAGCAAATCCCAGGGGCTGGCTCCTAGTCTATAGCAAACAAAATTTTGCAAGGGGTATTTTTTTTTTTTTACTTGCTCTCCAAAGACTCTAGCAAACCAGAATGAAATCCCTCAAACTAAATGAGATACATTCACACTAAAGTGCTGTTGGGAGCAGTGAGACCCCAGATCCTGAATTTCTTGTAATCCCCTGATCTGAGTGCCTACAGCTGCTCTAAGCAAGAGACCTTCAGGAGTTCCTAATGGCAGGAGAGTGGTTTCTGGTGGGTTTGGCTGGGGCACGGCTATCTCTATATAATCTGCCCATGAAGACAATAAAGGGGGCATTCTTGGGGAATTCAAGGATGACCCGTGTCTCTGTGTCTCTGTCTGTATGTGTTTGTGTATTTTAACCTCCTGCCCCTTGGCCGAAGCTCGGTAACTGGGTGCCAGCACACCGAATGAAGACACGGGGGTGCGGTGCGAGGCAAAGTGCTAATTTAAGCAATATACTACCAAAATTATCACATTTTCCTTAAACCAGGAGGTTCTATCCTAGTTGCTGTATAATAATATTCATTCTGATCTAATTCTTACAAAGATGTAACCTTAAACTAATAGTCACTAATTACTCTTTTATTCTGTTCTCCTGTTTTTGTTCCTTTTTTACACAACCTACTGCTTAATAGGAATCCTCACTTTATTATTGTAGAGTAGAAGCAGCCTGATTAAACATTTGTAAATAAATGCAACTGAATTTGTAACTAATATTGTTGTAAGTGACCTGTGGATTGCTTCCAGACTAATATAATTTGACAGACTAACATCCCCTGAAAGGTTGCCTTGTACAGCTCTCAAAAAATTACTTCGCCCAATAAATAGCAGGAAGCAGTTTGGAGAAACTATGCCCATATTCCCAAATATTGTCTATATTTTTTTTAATATTTAAAGGAGGATCTGCTGTATAGATTTGCATTGGTATGGATCTTATTTATTGGTACAAATTTAAGGTCAATTTTGTTATATGTATATTTCTGCTCTTGATTAAGGTATTGTGATTGGGTAGTTCATTTAAAAATGTAATGTATAATTAAGAAATAGAGGTTAAAATATAGTCATCTATAATAACCAAGCTTATAGTCATATAGTCATATTAGTTAGATTTTCTATATGTATAGGATATATTTCAGTTAGATATGTCTTCTTCAAATCTTTCAGAGACCTTCAGAATATAACACTTAAAATGTTTAATTACTTAGGACTTTTCATGACAATGAGACACATCTGCTTCTGGCAGCACCAAGCTACTTCAAGAGAAAGATGGGCATCGAAGAGACTTCTTATGGAGTTGGTAAGCCATTTGGCCAAGAAACTGTTCTTGCTTGGACTTCTTAACAGGACTTGCAGGACCCACAGAGAAATGACTGCTGAACTTGCCTAAAGGTGAGATGATCCTTCAGGGTTCCTGTTTCCTGAAAGAGTCTGCTATATCTTCTGCAGGAAACAGAAAAATGTGACTGACAAACTGCCAATATAGGTGGAACTCTCTTTGAAATATTCTGCTTCATGGAAAAGTCTGCTGGATACTATGGGCCTATGGGCTGAAGATGGATGTCCCAACGGTACAGGAGAACTTTGGGTGACTGTCCAGGCAGTGAGATGTCTCTGTCAATTCTAGAGTTTTGGAAGTTGCTTACAATGCACTTCCTGTTCACTTAGGTAATATCATATCCTTCTGAAGTCTTTGATGGAGCTGAAGAGTAAATAGTAATACTATAATTTTCCTTAGTTATGATTAGAGATAAAGTATATATAAATATTGTAACTGTAATTCTTGCTTGATATATGTTTTGTTATATGTAATTTTACTATGTTAAAGTTAAAGCCTTCCTTTGGCCTGTTAATAGGGCAAAACTTAAGTAGGTGGGAAAAACTGGACTAAATGCTGGGATTAGGAAGGGGAGAGAGAGAGACACCATGGAGCTGCCGGAGATAAATGTGCAGAAACATTGCTGGTAGGCCATGATCTCATGTGATACACAGATTAATATAAATGGGTTAGATTAATATATAAGAGTTATCCAATAAAAATCTAGAGCTAATGGACCAAGAGGTGATTTAATTAATACAGTTTCTGTGTGATTATTTCAGGTCTAAGCTAGCCAGGCAACCAGAAAGAACAAGCAGCCCTCCTTGCAACATGAGTGGGCATGTGGTGTGTTTGTGAGTCTCTCTCTCTCTCTCTCTCTCTCTGTGTGTGTGTGTGTGAGAGTAAGTGTGGTATAGGTCAATTTTTGGTCTTCCTCTATTGCTCTCCATCTTATTCTTGAGACAGAGTCTCACACTGAAAATGAAGCATACAAATTGTAGAGACTTGTTGTCTAGCAAGCTCCATGGATGTGCCTATCTTTTCTCCCCAGCAGTGAAGAAATAGATATGCACCACCAAGCTAATATTTATGGGAATTGTAGGAACACCAACACAGTTCACTATACTTGTGTGGCAAGTATAGTGCTTAATAGGTCCTAAAACAATTTATGGTGGCTTTGTCTTGAGATTATATTTCCATTTGGCCATGTCTTTAAAAAAAATCTAAAATATAATTTTAAAAAAGTGAGCACATTGTCAGGAAGGAAGTAATATTTCAAAAGTTGTGGAAAACTATCACCAAATTTTAGCATTGTCGCTTTATGTTTTATAGTTCTTTTTATTTAATCCCTAGGTACTAGCATTTTTACATTTTAGACAATACTTAATTTTCTTCTTCTTCTTTTTTTTTTTTTTTTGGTTTTTCGAGACAGGGTTTCTCTGTAGTTTCTAGAGCCTGTCCTGGAACTAGCTCTTGTAGACCAGGCTGGCCTCGAACTCAGAGATCCACCTGCCTCTGCCTCCCGACTGCTGGGATTAAAGGCGTGCGCCACCACCACCCGGCTCTTAATTTTCTTCTTTAAAATGTTTCAGTGATTAAATGTTATTGTAAGTGCAGTGGTTTAAATGCACAATAAATGTCTAATCTTGTTTTGTTTCTTTTATTTTGCTTATGTATCTAATTGCGAAATTAAACTTTTCTTTCCATAGAGAGAAAGCCATCGACCTTATGGTTTGGGAAAACACCATTGTTTTATGAGTCTTTTATATTATCATCATAGCAGCCTAATTTATATTTACACTTTATAGTGAACCTTAGCCAAAATATTTAAATTATGATGTATTCATGAAAATTGGTGGGAGTGTAATTCTATTCACTTTTCTATATTCTAGCTCCTTTCCTATTTCATTTATGTCCTATGATGTTTCTAAATTGAAAGTCCTCACACTACTTTAGGATTTCCTTCATCACTAGAATTGAATCATTTGGAGATTTAGAATGCACATTTATAAAAATACATTGCCAATAACCAGGAACAAATCCCAGGTGATAAGGTGTAAAGAAAAATTGACAACAATATGCTACAATTTATAATAAGAAATGAAGAAAAATGCTAAAACATAAGTAAATGACTGATATTTAAGTTCAAACTCATTGCACAGAAACAGGCTAAAGACACAAAACCGTTGCCATTGGCAAGATGGATATGCTCAATCTCTGTTTTATGAGGTTATGATAACAACAAAACTCCTGAGTTCTTGATGGATTTTGATGATGAACTCAGTACCAGATTTAATTAGCTTGTAATTGTAAAAAGGGTTCTAGGCATGGGAATTACAAAGAACCCATTTATGTAATATCGAATGACAACGGTGCTTGTAGAAAAGTGTTTGATTTGGGGGGCATAGTAATTCTATTTTTAATTAATAACTGTTCACTAGTTACTACTAAATTTAATATAGCTAATAGCTATTACTTGGTTGATGGTCATTGGAACCAATTGAAGAACACAGTTATTCCTTGTAGATATTGTGAAAGTATGTGTGTTATGATAATCCTGCATATCGGATATCATGATTTTATTATACTGGCATTTTATGTGAGCATATTTTCACTATGTTGCTAGAAAGCTTGTGCATGTAGCAGAAATTGAGAATGCAAACCTGGATCTTAATTTCAGGATCAAAATAATGCTGGCTTCTCTTGGAAAATATTCAAGATTTTGGAAAAAAAATCCCACAGGTTACATCTAAATTCTCAAAGAAAGTTACCATATGAGGCTGAATTTTATATGGTTCTAATTAGTAATTTTTATTTTTTTTATTTTTTTTATTTTTTTTAATATTTTTTTAACATTTTTTTATTTATTATGTATACAGTATTCTATCTGTGTGTATGCCTGCAGGCCATAAGAGGGCACCAGACCCCATTACAGATGGTTGTGAGCCACCATGTGGTTGCTGGGAATTGAACTCAGGACCTTTGGAAGAGCAGGCAATGCTCTTAACCGCTGAGCCATCTCTCCAGCCCCTCTAATTAGTAATTTTTAATATCTCACCCTACGAGGATGACTTTTTTATGGGGAATACCTTCTTCCACTTTATTCTCTTGAGAAAATGTACCACATATCATCCAACTTACTTCTGACACTTTAATTTCAACCACCTTGACTTTTGAAAGGAACCTTGCACAACTCCCGTTTTCTGTTGGGCTAGCCCTGTAAGAGCTCTCTGAGATATGCTGCAGTACACCCTGTGCTTGCTAGATTAGGTTCTGCAGTAAAGCCTCCAGCTCACTCTTCCCACTTGTCTATCTGAGGGCACCATCATTTCTGTTAATGGGAAAAAGACCTTTAAACATTTGAGTAATCTTGTGTTTGCCGTCTGATCCACACGTGAGCTATAGTCCAAGGGCATCTGGGCTTATCCACTGTAGCACCTTAATTCAGCACACCTTACTATTCATTAAATGGGAGCTATTACTTCCTCATCTATAAGGCGATCAAATAAAGCACTAATTTTTTTGAGACTGAATTATCTGGACATGGTTGCCTTAGAAACAAGCTCCATTTGATATGTTCTCTGTAGTCTGTCTAGTGATTAAGAATTTGAACTGAACTGGAAACTAGAAGATGGTGCAACTAACTTTAATGGTTAAATTTCATGTTCTTAGGAACTTTTCAATCTCAATCTATTTGTTTCTAGAGTGGCAAAGGGCAACTTCAAGTTCCACTAATATTGTCATTTGAAAAATAATGTTATCATCAAATTCAAAATGATAATCTAGAAACAGCAATAAGTGTTCATAATAAAATATCCTAACTAAAAATAATTTATTATGTGGATACATTCCTACTAAAAATATTTCAATATTTCTACAAAAGCATATTTAGTTTGTATTCATGTTTTATAAATATATATTAAATATTTATTTATATTATAATATTTATATAATAAATATTAAAATTTGTATATTTTAATACAAATGACACAATATGCTGTTTTTTTTATCTTTTAATTTAAGTGAACACTAGTGAAAGAAGTACAAGATTTGGTAAAGTTTTTACTTTTTTGAAGAGTGTTTTTCCCAAAAGTTCATACTTCCCCAAAGGTTTCCCTTGCAAAGCAAATGCAAATACTTGGAGTCATGTTAATGTGCAGATTTACTAGAAAATTGTTAACTTCAAAAAAATACATTATGGTCCATATGCAATAGGAAATCTTTATCAAATGTTAAAGCATTTTAGATTCTCTATTGATATTCTTAAACCAGCTAGTTTTATCTTATTTTATTTTTGGAGAACCATGTGATAACATGACAATTTTGTTTATCATAAATGAATCAAATTATAAACAGGGATAACAGGTAAAATAGTAAATTTTTAAAAATCATTTTGTTATTACACGAGTTTTATTATAGGATAAAATAAAAGGCAAACACTTGTAAGAAGACAGGCTCTCAGTTTGTACTGTAGCTCAATAAACAAATTCATTTAGAAAAACCACCGTGTTTTGATAACTTGTGGAGTTGCTAGAAAATAAATGTCCATATTAGAAACTATGGGAACATGGAAACTGATGCTTTTTGTTTTTTGTATTGTTGTTGTTTTAATTTATTTCTAACAGAGCAGAACTTAGTCTTAAAGATGCCAAAGAAAAGTCATTAAGTAATAAGATAGTTTTTATTGAGTAGAAACACAGGATATCCAGTATAATTAGATAGTATGCCCTGTAGGATTTACAGGACTTAGCGAAGAGCTAAGTAAGTCAGTCCTGATAGAAATGAACCCATATCTGCAGGCTGCTTCAGAAATTTTCTTTGAATTTTGTGAACATCTACAATATTTATCTTTTCATGAACTTCATCTGCATTCTCTCTCTCTCTCTGTCTCTCTCTCTGTCTCTCTCTCTCTCTCTCTCTCTCTCTCTCTCTCTCTCTTGTCTCCTTCCATCTCCCTTGTATCCTTGCTTCTTTCTTCTGTTTCTCTTTCAAATTACTGTTAAAAATGCATATGTGAAGCACTCCAAATAATTTTATTTTAATGTTCTTGGACTGACAGCAAAACACATAATATTTTTGGATTTTGCAGTTGTATAAGACAAGATTGTTTTCTTGACATTTTTTTCCTCATAATTCACAATGAAAATAAATTACACGAGTGCCTTCTCAACATAGGTGGGATTTTTCCACAGAATTCATAATGAACCCTTAAATTAGAGAGGGAAAAATATGAACTAATATGATTCAACATGTGATAAGGAATTTCATAGACAGAAAATTCAATAGCTACCCAAAATGTTTTGTGCTGTGCTAGTGAGTCTAAGGCATTGTTTAGATTTATTATCCTCCCTCAGTTCAATCTCCTCTTGTAGCTTTCCTTGTCTCCCATGGGCCGGTGGCTCTTGATTTGCTTTGTCTTCGGTGTCTAAATCTGGAAATCTCCTTTCTTTACTTTGCTCTATTCTTTCTGTATAAAAGGTGTCTGTGTGCAAGTGCTTTTCATTTTTTCAACAAATAAAAGAGAACAGCGTGCATGTATTAACCCTTTTTAATAGCCACTACTAAAAACAGGGCATTTTCTTGGTATTGTTTTGAATTGCTATTATCTTAAAAGAGTTTTATTTTTATCGGTATCTTTTGCGGCCTGCAGCTAAAATGACAAAGACTCTCATGCTGGGCAAACCGAAGAAAGCTTTAGGTCACTTAATAAAAGACAAGAGAACCTATAGCAGATTAGTGGTATAGCTATTCTTAGACAATTTTTATTTACTATTAAGAAAACATGAAATTTAATATATATATAACTTTTCAGAGTCTGGAAGAAAGTTATATAAGACCTGGTACATTACTGCCATCTATAGGCAAATTGTGGGTACTGATCTTAACTTCAAATAAGTTTCTGATGTACCTATGGGTACACATTTTTGAACTTCTAAAGAATAACCACATTTAATGTAGAATCTTTTAAAAATCAGAAATGATGGCTGAGTAGACGTCTCAGTGGGTAAATTACTTGTTGGGCAAATGTGAAGAACTCTGTTCAGATGCTTAGAGCCAAAGTGGTTGTCAAGAGCAGCAGTTCGCACCTTCACTAAAAGTTTTGGCAGTAGGAACAAGATGAAGACACCAGAGCTTGTGGACAGTCCATGTATTCAAATCAGTCAGCTCATGATTTTGGACCCCATTACAAAATATAAGATAAAGAAACAATTAAGAACACTTCCTAAATTCTACCTCTGGCCTCCAAACATGGCCACATGAATGAGCACACACGTGCACACACACAAGGAACACACCATGTGTACACACAGAGATGCACAAGCCAGAATAGAATTGACCTAAGAGAAGCAGATACATGGAGTACAAGTGCCTGTGTCCTAGTTCTGTGCATCACGGTTGGCATGCGCTTATAGCTGATCAAATTTC
Organism: Arvicola amphibius; assembly: GCF_903992535.2. Lineage (NCBI taxonomy): Eukaryota > Metazoa > Chordata > Mammalia > Rodentia > Cricetidae > Arvicola > Arvicola amphibius. The sequence goes on from NC_052059.1 coordinate 22,592,900, forward strand.
CACCTACTGATCTGTCAAGCGTATGGGTAGAGAGGATGCAGGTATTATTAGCCTCACTTAAGAAAAGAAGAAACTGAGGGTAAGAGAGGGCTGGTGGTTTGCCTTCATCCCTGAGAGAACTGGGATATCTGAGCACAGGTCGTCTGATTGCCTCCTATGAGATCTCCTCAAAGCTCTCCTCAGGGCTGGTCTCTCAGATCAGTCCTGACTCAGAAGCTTCTCAAACTGCGCATTTCACACAAGGGGTTATCAATAAGATCTCTGCTTATGCATGCTGTTACCAAATGTCTGATGCTTCACTCTCAGTAAATAACTGAGTCAGGAACTAGGCAGCTCTGCCACCAGGGAAACTAAAGTTTCTGAACTTTAAAATTATTTCCTTTATTTTTTGAGATTATAATATAATTAGATCACTATTTTGGTTTTCCTCCTCCAAACCCTGTAAAAAAAAACCCTTTTCTCTCTTACAATTTCATGACCTTATTTTCAGTAATTGTTGTTACATAAATACATATACTCACAATATAAGTATATATATATATATACATATATATATATACTGAACTTTTTGATCTATCCTTGTATGCTTACAAAATTAAAATTATGTTAATAAATAAACAAAAAAAAACAACTGGTCAGGGAATAATAAGAACAACAAAAATTTTAATTTAATGATGTGTTAGGAAGATTGGGTACCACTAATCATTAAGGAAATGCTAAGGACAGTGCAGAAAAATATAAGCTAGTCAAAGAGACTGATGCACATGAAATTTTTAAGAACTATATAATGAAGTACATATGAATGGCTAATGTGAAACACTTTATATATGTGTGTATGTATGAATGTATATATACATAGAAATACACACATACATGTATACATATGAGTGTATTCACACATATATACATATATATGTATATATAAAGACTATATAATGACTGTGGTGGTTAGCTTCTGTCAACTGGATACAAACTATGTAGGAGAAAATAACTTCAGTTAAGGGAATTCCTCATCAGACTAAACTAAACAAGAGTCTGCGGGGTATTTTCTCAATTATTGATTAATGTCACAGGGTCCTTCCCACTGTGGGAAATGCCACTCATAGGCAGGTGGTCCTGGGAGGTATAAAAAAAAAGGTGGGTTTAATATGATCCATGAAAATGGGATGATAGGCAGCAATTCTTCATGGTTTCTGCTTCTTTTCTTGATGGAATTCTTGCCCTGATTTCCTCAGGGATGAACCTAGGAGTGTACTGTGAATTAAAGACTTTCCTCTCTCAAGTTGTTTGCTCATTGTTTTTTATCACAGCCAGAGAGAAGAAAGTAATGACATCAATATTCTTACTGTTATGTTAGCAATACAATTAATAACACATTCACCCAACGCAGCAAAACACCACGTGACTGCACATATATATTTCTTTTCAAGTCTCTTCCACAGAGCAGGGAGTTGTTTTGGAAGAAACAGCACAAATAAAAGAAATTAGTTTTAAGAATTCTTGTCTCTTTATAGTAGAGACCAATTTAAATCTATTAAAAATACTAAGAATGTAGATTAGTGTAGTGATATTTCATTTACATTTCAATGAATAAAGCTTGCCTGAAGTCCAGAGAGTAAAAATGCCATTGGTCATCCTTACAGACCAGGCAGTGATGACACACCTTTAATCCCAGTAGCCACACTAGTTTGCCATAGCATCCAGGCAGTCGTGGTGCATGCCTTTAATCCCAACCCTAGAAAGCATTATAAAACAGAAGGAGAGAGCCCTCACACACAATTCTCATTCTGAGATTCCTGGAGTCAGGAACGCCATTTCAGACTGAGGTAGAAGTAAGATAAGAGCGAGTGGCTGGCTGTTTTGCTTTTCTGACATTCAGGTTGAACCCCAATTCCTGTCTCTGGGTTTTTTATTAATTATGCTATAGATTATTATTTTTAGCAAATAGGTATATGATTACTAAATATTAATGAAATAAAATGTGTAACACCAAAGGTAGAGAAAAATAAAAAATATACTAACACTAACATTTATTAATGGGGAACATCATCATTATAAGTAAATGTGAATTTTAAGTATTTTCTGTAAGTATAATATTATTATATTATTACAATATACTTTTCTTATGGATCAATTATTTTAAAAAAATTAAGACATTATTTCATGAAACCTTTAAGGAAAGAAATAGTTCCATCTTATTGCAAGTTCTATTAACTTTATCTTGTATTATTTATGCAACCTTAGTGACAAGTAGGTATTTTTATGGAAATCTTAAACACTTCATCACACTTGAGTTTAGTTCTACCGGCCCACACCTAAGCTAATGTCAAGTAATGACTTCCGGATGCCTTTCCTTATTTGCATGAAGTTATTGATATGTCAGGTATTTCTTGAATACTGATCTGTCAATCAAAGCCTTTATCTTGAATATAATATCTAACTTCCACAGTATAGAAAGCTGTCCATTTATCTAAGAGAGTCTCGGGTGTGCAAGCAGCATAGCCTGTCTTGGACTACATTCTTCCCTTAATATATAACTCATGTCTTTAGCGTTGTCAGGTAATTTGAAAGGAAACGTACCACCGTATATCTTTTTCATTCAAATTACATTGTCCATCTTCTCACTATTCCTGTCTGTACTTTCCTGTCATCTCCTGAAACTCTCTTGGCATAGAAAATCAACTAGCCCCAACACAAGAAAGTTACCTATCGTGGATATCCAAATACAAATCTAAAATATCACACCAATTTTCATATTGGTGGTATATTAGGTGAGTACACAAACAATTTAGCTGTCCTGTAAATTAGCTATAAGGACATCCTAATTTGCTAAAAATGATTGTATTTTTAATAAATGGAAGCAGACTATAATATGGAAGTTCTTTCTGGGTTGATAAAGAAGCAGGGTTTCATTAGATAGAGGGAGAAGCAGAGTTTCCTAAACATTAAGCTGTAGTGTTTATTAGGGCAAAAATGAATTCCTAGGGAAACAGGCTACAGTGCTTTATGCTTTTTGATATCAAAGCCCAAGATGCATAGGAATCCAAGTACCTGTGTGTGTTTTTAAAAAAGCCATCGTAGCCGGGTGATGGTGGCCCACGCCTTTAATCCCAGCACTCGGGAGGCAGAGGCAGGCGGATCTCTGAGTTCGAGGCCAGCCTGGTCTACAAGAGCTAGTTCCAGGACAGGCTCTAGAAACTACAGGGAAACCCTGTTTCGAAAAAGCCAAAAAAAAAAAAAAAAAAAAAAAGCCATCGTATTTTGAATTGAAAAGTGTTACTTGGTAAAGAAGGAAGAGCTAGAGACATACAAACAGTGCACATACTTGGTTTAGATTCAGATAGGTTTTCAAGTGGTCATCACCTATAGTTTTCTTGATTGCTCAAAAGGAATTTTGCTTTAAAAGAGAAACTTTTTATGGTTTTACAGTTAATAGCATAGGTTTGAAACTTTTTATGGTTTTACAGTTAATAGCATAGGTTAGAAACTTTTTATGGTTTTACAGTTAATAGCATAGGTTTGATAGCCACTTCAGTCAAGAGTTATTAGTATAAACAGAAAGTCTACTTATTTTGCCTGTACCTTTGACTCTTCTGTTATCTAACAGAATTCATGAAACACAACACATACCCACACATACACACACTCACAGAGACAAAGAGATACACATACAAATACATATAAACACAAACACACACACACACACACACACAAAGGCAAAAACACACACATAGAAATACATACACACAAACATGTGCACATCATACAAATCTAAACAAAACACACATGCTAACACACACAAACATAACTAACACACACACTTTGACCTTGGGAAATTACAAAGAAGAATATTATTTTGTTGGCTGGAGTTAGGAATTTCCATAAAAACAGAGAAATTAGGGAAGCAATGGTGTTGATTTAATCTGAGTGAGGAGGCAAGGATGAAATACAAGATGAAAAGACCAAGTTCTTTGCTCTAGAAATTTTTCTGTAAGAATATAATTATTTTTCTTTGCTTTCAAACAAATTTAAAAAGAAACAAAGTCTTAATTAGTGTGGTATATATGTTATGGCAGGAGTACATCTGAAATGTTATAGATAATAAGAAATTTAAATCTCTTAAAGGCTAATTAATCTAGAAAGTAGTTTTCAGAAGTAAAACATTCTAGAACGCTTTACTTTTTTGATGAGATTAATGCTTTTTGTTTGTTTTCTCCTATTTATTAGAAATTTCAACAGACATGGCTTCCAAGTAATGTAAGTTTTACACAGCATTTTCTCTAAGTATTTTTAATTTATTGATTAAACTGATTAAACTTAGAGGATATTTATAAATTATCTATTCAATATGTGCATATAAATGAAAGGGAATGTTGACTAAAGAGATATTGGCTTCCTGTACTGATATATTTACAAATTAGTTGCAGCGTTCTTTGTGTCTTTTACCAATGATTTACATACTGTGTCCATCCTATTTAAATCATACATGCCTCTTAAAAGAAAGATTCTAGATATGGAACATATTTATTCTCAAATATCACCATATTTTTCAAGTGTTATATATTTCAAAATTGACTATTGCCGTTTGATGAATTGAATAACAAATAAAACAAACATTAAATAGAAAAGAGACAGGCACCTATAATCTATGGAAAGAACAACATTGTCCTCTAGTGGCAGAAATGCATAATTTCAGGAATGGGTGGAACTCCAAGATGATTGTACATATTTAGTAGTTTTCTCAGTTCGCAAACAGAAAGATTAATTCGTGGGATATAATCATTCCTCTAAGTCAGAATCTCATTATCTTCCACATAATATTAAGCACCTGGTAAGCAAAATCCATAATTTATATGTTGCATATAATTTTCTATTATAGTTTTTACAAACAACACCAACAAGATTATTCGTTTCACAACATATTTTGTGTTGGAGATGACATAGCATATATTTTAACTTCAAGTCATGCTTAAGATAATATTGGTTTTTAAGAGACTCCTGATTTATGTGCAAGGTACTTGGTAAGGTATCTACCGTCTCTCTCTCCACTCGATTCTATTCATTACATACACACACACACACACACACACACACACACACACACACACACACACACACAAAGGCAAAAGTTTAAAACAACAAAGAGGCATATAAAGTTAAACCTCACAAAATTGTTTCTATTCACTATTATAGGGCAATGGCTACCAGTTCACAAACATAATCCCAGATATGAGTTCAAAGGAATTATTCTCACGTGTATTACTCTAAATAATTCTTTCACAATAGCTACCAATCTAAATGAGATACATGAAAACACTCATAGAGTATGTATTGTGGAACATTCCATACATTTTTGTTGTTCTCATTTGATTCATTACGCTTGTTTGTGAAAGCAGACCTTGTGCAGTATGAGCTGGCCATGAGCTTCAGATGATCTTCAGGTTCTCTTCTTCAGGCCCAGCAGTAACAGTATAGCAACCTCAAGTGTCTAAGATCCTCAAAATTCTTAGAAAACTTTCAAACATCATAGAACAGAGAAGTAAGTAAAGCTAGTATGAAAAATGTAAATACACTTCAAAATTTATGTATATATGATTTTATATATAATTTAAGTATTTTTAAGGTTTAAGAGTCATTAAATATGAACCTGAGGTAACTGACACAGAGACATGTCAGGATGTGTGGCTCTGACCCTGTGGCAGAAAACAGACAGATGTGGTTATGTAAAGGTAAGAAAGGGTTGACTCTGGTACTGTCTTGCTCATATTTCTTTTTAAAACTGTAATTGTAAACCTAAATTAGTACAAGGTTTTGATCAGACAAATGAAAGAATTTTGCATCTGGGCAGTTTTGTCATGTGGGATAACTAAATGGAGCAAGTGCCAACCACTTTTCCCTGAACAAGAGTGTAGAGAGCTATCGAATACTTCTTAAATACATCTACAAAGCCCTTATTCCTTGTAAAAAGAATTAACATTTAAGAATCGCATTGCTTGATCCATCAGTCCCATTCCAACTGGAGTTGGTGATCTCCCATTAGTTCTGTCCCACCGTCTCCATGGGTGAATGCACCCCTCACGTTCCTGACTTTCTTTCTCATGTTCTCTCTCCTTCTGTTCCTCATCAGGACCTTGGGAGCTCAGTCCGATGCTCCAATGTGGGGCTCTGCCATCTTCTTCATCTACCAAACCTGTCTCTCTGAATGTGGCCAACAGCGGGGGCTGACTGAGAAGCAAAGGACAATGGTGCTGGGCTCTGATTCTTCTGCATGGACGGGCTCTGTGGGAGCCTTCTCAGCTTGGTCGATCACCTTCCTGGACCTGGGGGGAGTTGGGAGGACCTTGGTCTTAACATAGAGTGGGGAACCCTAATGGCTCCTTGGCCTGGAGAGGGAGGGAGGGGAAGTATGGGTGGAGGGAAGGGGAGGGAAGGGGGAGAAGGAGGGGAGGGAAGGGGGAGGAGGAGGGGAGGGAAGGGGGAGGAGGAGGGGAGGAGATGGAAATTTTTAAATATAAAAAATAAACCATGAAGAAAAAAAAATCGCATTGCTCTACAGCCATTATAATGTTAAATGCAGAATCAGAGAAGGTTCAATCTCACTGAGGTCAAGTCTTGAGAGATTACTTGTCATACTTCATCTGAAAGGGATTTGTGTCACAAAGCATTTCCTATGCCAAGTTTGTACAACAACCTCAGCTAAGTATTGAATTCATCACACATATATAATTTTATTTAAGTAACTCTCACATATAAACAATACACAAGAATAATAATGGAATCTAGAATAAAGTTGCCATGAAAGAATTTGAAACTTCACTCTTATACATACACCTTCTGAACATCGAATTGAAACTCTTATTTGAGTGGGTATGTCACGGCATTAATAAAACACAAGGACATCTTTCTATTTCTGTTGGCTTTTTATTTTTTTCAATCATAATATAAATAAAGTCCCTCTTTCCTCTTTTCAACTACTCCCTTATCCACCTCTTTGTTTTCTTTCAAATTTATGAAATCTTTCCTTCATTTAAATGAAACAGTTTCATAATATTTTAAATCAAGTACATATTGCTTGTTGCCTGTATTCCTTCCAATAATTCCTCCCCCTTATCTTCATTTCCCTCTATAGACCCTTAGTTCTTTATACATTTTCACGTCTCTTCATGATACACACACACACGCTTTTTGTATTCAGGTAAAATCTAGGAAATCCAAACAAGAGAAAAGATACAACATTTGTCACCTTGAGACTTGCTTTAAAATTATCTCCAGCTATAAGTATAGACATTTCCCAATATTACAACAGAGATAGTTAGGAATATTACTTGGTAATATGCAGGGCTTTGTTGTGTTTGGTTTAGTTCTAAAGAGTCACCTGTGTCAGTTCTATTTAATTAATCACAAGCTTCCAGCTGCTTCTGATTAGCCCACTGCTCAATTCTTTTTAAAAATTATCTCTTTTACTTTTTGAGATTATAGTGTAAGATATCTTCTGCCTCCCTTTCTTTCCTTCAAACTCTCCCTAACCATGCTCCCTCATGTTATTTTTTGAGATTCTTGGACTTTAAAAAATTCAGTTGTTGTTACACTCACGTATGTGTTTGTATACACATATATTTTCTTATATACAACCTGCTCAGTCTGTATAATGTTACTGACATGTATGTTTTTAAGTTTGGCCATTTGGTGTTGTACAACCACTGGTGGGGTTTTTTACTTTTTATTTTTTTTTACTTTTTTTTCCCCTGGGGAACACACTCAAAGCACTCCCTAATTGCTTGTAGTTCACTCTATCTCTGTCTTTTGGCCTAATTTTCCTTCACTGTTGCTAACCTGATGATCTCCAACTCATTGTATCTTTTTCTTTCTGGTAAACTAAGACTGGAGACATATTTACATTTCAATACACTAGTATATTTGTGTACAGTTAACTGCTTTGTTTCTTCAATCCTACATTGCTTACAGATTTTAGTACTATCTATGATAATATTGAGTCATATAATTGATCTTCAAAACTGAGGACTTTAATTATTTTAAATGGCTACCTAAATGATTGTTCTTATCTTTTTAGACTATCACCACCAATTGAAAGTGGTTATAAACTTCCAAAACTTTTGAAAGGTATTTATTCTTTAATTTTAATGCCTGCATGGCTCTCTTTATAATGAGTTACTTTGAGAAATACATGTTTCTAAATACTTATTTCTAGCTGAGCAGTAGTTGCATACACTTTTAATCCCAGCATTCTGGAGGCAGAGTAGGTAGATCTTTGTGAGTACAAGGCCTGCATAGCTAGTTTCAGGACAGCTAGGAATGTTACACAGAGAAACCCTGTCTCAAAAGAAAAAGAAAAGAAAAAGAAAAAAGAAAAATAAATGCCTTTATAAAATATAATGACATTTCTGTACCAATCAAATTGCAAGGCATATGCAATAAATTGTCAACAAAAGATAATATTCCAAGTTCTATGGTGAAGCAGGTGAGGGGATCAGATATCCAACAGGTTTGTCTTCATTGGTAAAATGCCTATGTGAATCAATATATTCTCACAAAATGCTTTCAATGTCAACAAATGTTAACAAACTAGACTTACTGAATGCTGATGACAATCTTCCTCTGTCCTTGACTAACAGAACATTTAGTTCCAAATGTGTTAAATCTAATCACCCCAAAAATCATTTTAGTGGGGCCTACATGAATGAGCCACACTACTGTTCTTTTGGTTGAAATAAATAAATTTGTTTCACTGAGGGAAATCTGGAAAATGCTGCAAACTTCACCCAGAGAGATGGAAAAGTTTTAAAGGGAGTGCTTCTGGAAATTTTAGGATTATTCAGTTTATAAGAGTTCTTTGCACTCAGCCACACAGGTTCTTCTAGTCCAATGTGCCATACCTTTTATATCAAATAAAGAGAAAACCTATTTACCACCTCATAATTTTCACTTAAAATGAGATAGATCTGAATCTATTGTGAATTTTTCATGTAATAAACAGTATTGTGGCATGTTTTTAAAAAGCTTTATACCATTTAAAATCTAGGCGTGTCCACAATTAATATTTCTATAACCCTGACTATGAAAACAGTAGTATATTGATTGAGCAAGAACAATCTGGCACCTCATATTAATTGATAGGTTCTAAGAGTCTTCTCCAGGGCCTCATTGGTAGGTTCTACCACCTTTCAGGGCCTTGTGATTGAACACAAGCTATCCTTTTATCTTAATGATAAAAGCTTAAGGAAGGATAGAGACTACCAATGCAATTGTTGCTTCCAACATGTATAAGAACCTATATCTCTTTCTATAACTGAATTTTCATTTACTTTTTTATATTTCTATTTCTTTTTTATTGATTTTTATTGAGCTCTACATTTTTCTCTGCTCCCCTCCCTGCCTCTCCGCTCCCCTTCAACCCTCCCCCAAAGTCCCCGTGCTCCCAATTTACTCAGGAGATCTTGTCTTTTTCTACTTCCCATGTAGATTAGATTAGATCTATTTATGTCTCTCTTAGGGTCCTCATTGTTGTCTATGTTCTCTGCAATTGTGATTCATTTACTTTTTTAAGAATAGTATTTGTTTATTATTTGGTCATGTAAGAATTGGAATTTTAGATTAAATTAGACAAATTTTTAAGAAGTTTATTTTAAAAGATTTTTTAAATCCTCATATTTGAAATTTTATATAATCTTCATTAATTATAATATTAAATAAGGTGTCTCCTGTTAGATTCCTTTGAAATGGTTGCTCATTTTTAAGACCATTGATGTTTACACAATCTGTGAAGAGTCACAGCCTTTTCTGAGCAGCTAAATTCAATAGTTCTTGATCACAGTTCACTGAGTTCATCAAGAAAACACATGTTGCACCTGAAACAACAATGTATTATCATCACTGAAGCACAAACACCATCCTGAAGGACACTTACTCTCTAAGCCCGAGAAGCTCAATTAGAGACCCCAACACTCAAATGTTTGACCGTAGCTCCATGATCCTGGAATCTGAATACTCACAGCAGAGATAGGTAGATTTTGAGAGGGGCTTCCTCCTCAGCTAGCAGGTCTAAAGTGATGACAGCTTTACTTTCAGCGGGAAAGTCTGTCTCAAGACAATAAGGCAGAGAATATGTAGAATGGCACTAGATGTCTGACTTCTGCCTGCCACACTTGGCAAGGGGGAAAGAAGCCTAAACGAATGAGCGGGCTGGGACATCTTGCGAGTAGACAGAGACAACTCTCCCAGGAGACAGTTAAGTGTAAAACTCATCTTTATTCCAGAAAGAGAAAGAAATGTAAAAATGGGGGCAGAGGCTGGAACTTCACCTAACTTTCATTAAGAGGCATGCTCCTCTCAAAGACTTGGTAAGTTGTAGTAGGGTCCTATACCAAAGATCTTACTATAGTCTTATGTAGTCTTCTGCTACAGATGTAGCAGGGGAGGCTTCTAGCAATGATCTATGCCGAGGGTCAAGCTAAAGATAATCAGTCATCTGGCTTAGAGATAGTTTTCAGATAAGGTTAGTCCTCTGGGCCCAGGGACATTCTCCAGATAAGCACAGGTCAAGAGCACGAAGGTTCCTGTGGAGGAAGTCTCCCTGTTTCAGAACTTTGAAAAAAGCTAACAGGCCATCATAGACGGAGATCTCTGACCAGCAAGGCCTTCCAACAGTTAATCTCACCTGAATGGGAATTTTTCCTTAAAATTATGTGTTATTCCATTTATTGTGTGACTATAATCCAATTCTATTAAGTTTCTATAGATTTCTCTAATAATTATCATTATATAAAGACAGGTAAATTTAACCATATACTATTTTTTCATCTATTTTCTATGCATGCTATTTCTCATTCACAAATTTAAGAGTATAAAATCACAGAGAAAACTTTATTTTAGTTTCTGGAATGATTTTTCTGATCCTAGTAGATATTAAGCTCATAGTGTTGAATCTGGCTTTTATAGATTAATCCAGGGTACCAAAAACCAGAGATCATGATTCTTTTATATTTATATCCCTTCTAAACCAATATGCTTGAAATATCTAACTAGGATATATATTTAATTTCTGTAACCCCAGGTCAGGTTTTGCCTTAATGTAGATGGAAAATTGCATAACCTTTTAAGATAGAGAGCAAACCAATTAATTTGCAAATCCACAGCCAATGAAAATGTAGACATTTTTAGTATTAAGTTTGATTTTGCAAACAGATTAGAGGTCATAAGGCATACCACTGGTTAAATATAATTACAGTAGCATTATTTTTGAAAAACACCTTACTGAAAGCATCGTATATTTTGAGAATTAAAGGGACACAGGAGGAGCAAACTCTTACTAAACAGCCACTGTTGAGTAAAACACACAGTCCAAGCTATTGAACAAAGACATGGTACTTGCATGCATGCAGCATAGATACATCTTAACTTCAAGTAATTTTATTCACAAAGCAAACTTTTCACTAAGTTCAAATAAAGGCATTATAGTGTTGAATGATTCAAATCACTAGAGCTCTTTAGAGTGGAGATTTGATGCACACGTTATCATGCACCAATATGTAAACCAGGAACTTGAACACTCTTAGAACACTTATTGACTGTTATAGACACATGTATAAATATATGAATGCACATGAACATATACATATATATATATATATATATGGACAAACACAAATACATATATAGATGGATGATAGATAGATGATATATACATATATATCATCTATCTATCATGTATATATTCATATATACATTACACACACACACACACACACACACACACGAATGACCTGGGATGTTATTTGTCACATACAGAGTTCAAGAAGGGGGTTTTAAGGTTAATTTTACATAAGAGATAACATGTGAAAAGAGTTGCTAAAAGATTGCTCAGTCAGTAATCATGCACACAAGCATGAGGACTGGAGGTTTATCCTCCAGAGCTTCTGTTAAAAGGCCACACAGTATGTACCTTGTATATGTGTATATACACATGCTTGGTAGTCAGAGCAGAGGAGTCTCTCGAACTCGCTGAACAGCCATTCTTGATGAATAAGTAAGCTTCAGTTCAGTGAGAGACTCTGCCTCAAAAACTAAACAAGAAGGTAGAAGACCACTAACATCGATGTCAGTTTGCTGAACATATGTGCACCTACATGCCTATGAACATACACACGAACACACACACATATACATACATACATACATACACACATATACACAAATTTACAAAACCATTCTTAACAGTAAGTAAGAATATTGAAACTGAAAGATACTTCTTTTTAAATTTGGGGTAAAAATGTAAGGTGCAGTTTTCTTTATCTCTCTCTCTCTTTTTATTTTCCCCCCTTTTTTGAAACATATTCTTTCTTATACACTCTATTCTGAATAGAGTTTCCCCTCCCTCTACTCTTCTCAGTTGCTTTTCACCATTTGTCCCTTACTAGAAAAGTACGGATTTCTATGATATAACAGCAAAACATTACCATTTAAAATATAATAAGATGAAATAAACACCATATTGATGTTGAACAAGAAAATCCAACAAAAAAAGGAAGACTAACGATATGCAACAAGTCAATAGTCAACATCAAACTAAATGGAGAGAAACTCAAAACAATCCTACTGAAATCAGGAACAAGACAAGGTTGTCTATTCTCTTCATACCTATTCAACAAAGTACTTGAAGTTCTATCTAGCAAGAGTAATGAGAAAACAAAAAGGAGATCAAGGGGAACCAAATTGTAAAAGAAGTCAAACTCTCACTATTTCCGGATGATATGATATAAGACTTCCGTGACCCATGTAGTGGCATTTCATTTGTATTTTAATGAATAAAGCTTATCTTCAGATCAGAGAATAAAACAGCCAATCTTAGAGACCAGGCAGCGGTTACACACTCCTTTAATCCCAGTAGCCTAACTAGTTGCTAAAGAAACCGGGCAGTGTATGCCTTTAATTCCAGTCATGTACACCTTTAATTCCAGACCTAGAGAAGATTATAAAATGGGAGGAAACAGTTCTTAGTTTCATTCTCACTCTGAGATTCCTGGAGGCAGGACTGCCATTTTAAGACTGAGGTGGAGGTAGAGGCAGTGACTGCTTTACTTTTCTGCTCTTCGGGTAGAAACCCAATGTATTAGGAAGCCGCTTATTTGTTCCCAGCTGCTCAGCTTCAAAATAATCACACAGAAGCCATATTATTTGCAATACTATTTGGCCAATAGTTTAAGCATATTTCTGGCTAACTCATATCTTAAGTTAATCCATCTCCATTAATCTGTGTATTGCCATGAGGCCACGATTTACTGGGTAAAGTTCCAGCTAATTAATTCTTGGCAGCAGCTACATGGCTTCTCCCTGACTATCTCCTTTTTCCCAGCATTTAGTTAGTTTTCCCTGCCTTGTTCTACTTTGCCCTTTCAAAAGACAGGGCAGTTTCTTTATTCACCAGTGGTATTCACAGCATACAGAGGGGGATAACACATCAACCCAATTTCTCTCTTTGAGTTTTTTATTATTATTATTAATTATGCTCATTCAGTCAGTAGATCATCAGACTATCAATTTCAGGGTTATGGGTTCATTCCCAATTTTGGGTGCTAACTGATCCATAATTAATATAAACTCAGAGACAGGTATTGGGGTCCAACCCGAAGAACAAAAAAACCAAAAGCAGTCAGAAACTGAATCTTACCTCCTCCTCAGTCTGAAAATGGTGATACTGCCTCCGGTAAACCTCAGAATGGGACTGAGACTGAGAGCTGTCTCCTCCTGTTTTATAATCTTTCTAGTTGTGGGATTAAGGGTATGCACCACTGCCACCCGGATTCTTTTTTTTTTTTTTTGTTTGTTTGTTTTTTTTCGAGACAGGGTTTCTCTGCGGCTTTTTTAGAGCCTCTCCTGGAACTAGCTCTTGTAGACCAGTCTGGCCTCGAACTCACAGAGATCCGCTTGCCTCTGCCTCCCGAGTGCTGGGATTAAAGGCGTGCGCCACCACCGCCCGGCTTGCCACCCGGATTCTATGGCAAGCTAGTGTGACTACTGGGATAGAAGGTGTGTATTACTACTGCCTGGTCTATAAGACTGACCAGTGGAATTTTTTATTCTCTGATCTTCAAACAAGTTTTATTGATGGCAATACAAATGAAATACCACTACATCCTGAAAATGTCTGCCAGGGAACTCCTACAACTCATAAACAATAATGTAGCAGGATATAAGATTAACTCAAAAAATCACTAACCCTTCTTTCTACAGATAATAAATGGGCCAATAAAGAAATCAGAGAAACATCATACTGCTACGCACCGTGCCCCCGTGTCTGCGCTCTGTGAACTGGCACCCAGTTTGCGAGATTCGGGCAAGGGGCAGGAGGTTAAAATACACAAACACAGACAGATAGAGAGACAGCAACACGGGTCATCCTTGAATTCCCCAAGAATGCCCCCTTTATTGTGTTCAGGGGCAGATTATATAGAGATAGCCACGCCCCAGCCAAACTCACCAGAAACCACTCTCCTGTCATCAGGAACTCCCGAAGGTCTCGTGCTCAGAGCAGCTGTAGGCACTCAGATCAGGGGATTACAAGAAATTCAGGATCTGGGGTCTCATGGCTCCCAACATTCTTAGTTCTGAATGATCATCTGAAAAGACGTGATGAGGTAGCTTATAGTTTATGACATGAAACAAAATCACTGCTCCCAACATCATACTTCACAATAAATAACATAGACCTTGTGGTAATGCTAATCAAACAAGTGAAAGACCTGTATGACAAGAACTTTAAAACTCTGAAGAAAGAAATTGAAGAAGATACCAGAAAATGGAAAGATCTCCCATGCTCTTGGGTGATAGAATTAACATAGTAAAAATGACAATCTTGCCAAAAGCAATCTACAGTCAATAAGACAAAAAGGCATCCTACTGAATGTGAAAAGATCTTTACCAACCCCACATTGGACAGAGAACTAATCTAACTGGTTTATCATGTGTTAAAAAATATATTTATGCTTGGGAGAGAAAAAAAAGAATATAGTCCTTAAAAAAAGAAAGATGTAGTTTGACTCCCAGTTTCCTGAGAAACCGCCACACTGATTTCCAAAGTGGTTGCACAAGTTTGCATTCCCACCAGCAATGGATGAATGTTCCCATTACTCCACAACCTCTTCAGCATAAGTTATCATTGGTGTTTTTTATTTTATCCATTCTGACAGGTGTAAGATGGTATGTCAAAGTTGATGATTTGCATTTCCCTGATTGCTAAGAAAGTTGAACATGACCTTAAGTAATTTTTCAGTCAATAATTCATTTGGATGAAACTCAATCCTAGAACTGGAAGGTCCTTTGAGTGACAAGAGATGACCAGTAGGGATTCTGTCTTCCTCATTATTGGAAGATTTCATATTCTCCTCAATTCCAGCTGTCTCTTGTCTTCTTTCTTCTCTCCATCATGTCTCCTTTTCTGTTCCCCATTTGGTCACTCCCATTTTTGTACACTGTAGTGATGGGCTGTGGGCTGCGGTCCTGCCATCCGGCTCTCTGCCGCCTGGCTAGCTTAAGCCCCGAAATAACAACACACAAACTGTATTTATTTAAACACTGCCTGGCCCATTAGTTTCAGCCTCTTATTCACATCTTGACTAACCCATATCTAATAATCTGTGTAACACCATGAGTGGTGTCTTACCAGGAAAGATTCAGCACATCTGTCCTGGTGGCTTGCTCCATCGCGTCTGGCTCAGAGAGAGAGAAGCATGGCATCTGTCTCACTTAGGAGAGGTGTGGCCTCTGACTGAGCCATCTACCTTACTTTCTTCTTCCTGTTCTGTCTACTCCACCCACCTAAGAGCTGGCCAATCAAATGGGCCAGGAAGTTTCTTTATTAATTAACCAATGAAATCATCAGATAGATGGAAGACACACCTACATCAGTATACCTGTCACCTGGCTCCATTCAGTCCATAAAATCTATTCTACATTCCTCTCACAGGGAGGTTTATGTGTCCATTTTAGTCCTTTCCTCTAGGTCTAACCTCTCTGGGTCTATGGATTGTATAATGATGTTTTTAAGAGCTTAGTAATACTCCATTGTGTAAGTGTACCATGTTTTCTTTATTCTTTTGAGGGACAACTAAGCTGTTTCTAATATACTGTTCTTATGCATAGAAAAGCAAAGAACACAATGAGCAAGTATCTCTGCGGTAGGATGAAGTATCTTTCAGTATATGCCCAAGACTTGTATATCTTACGGTACATTTCTGTCTTTGAGAAACCATCATGCTGATTTCAATAGTGGTTGTACATTCCTACCAATGGAGTATTGACGGAATAACAGTGGAGGAGTGTTCCTTTTGCTTCACATCTTAACCAGCATGAAATATAATTTTTAGTATTGATCATAGCCATTCAGACAGGTATAAGATGAAATCTAAAATGTAAAACTGAAAGATATTTTTAATAATAAAGTTTATGAACAAAATAATATTTCTCTTTCAGAATATAAATGTGAAGTCATCTTAGACATTTTTCATACCTTCTGTGATCATTTCATGCATATGGTGCAGTTATATATGCAGACAAAACACCCAGACATATAAAACAATAAATGAATAAAAAATTAAAATTAATACAGGGCTGAGGATCTAAATTAGTATCTCTTTATATGATAATACCTAGAAATAATCCAAACTAACAAAATTCTGTTATGGATATATGAACATAAAAGTTAGACAGACCTTATAACAGACAAGATAAATTTCTAAATTTGTCTTTAAATAAAATATTTTCAGATTCCTTTCACTAAATATCAGTGTAATTTTTAATTTTATTAATGATTGATTTAATAACATACCATTAACATATTCATCCAATACAAATTTTCAAAGAAGAGTTTCACAAACAAAAAACAAAATTAAAAATTTAAGAAATTATATAGTTTATATACAAAAATGTTTAAATTCCTTTTTTCTCTCTTGTCACAGAAAATATACATATAGTTTCCATGATCAATTTTTAGAGCCTATGCATTTTGTCAGATTTTGCATAACAAAACAAGTCTTTAACATAAAATTATACAACATAAATAAATGTAAAAACACTAACATTGTGATACCTCCATCACTGCATGTTCTATTCATGATTGTTTTGTCCATTCATGATTCTTTATGTTTCCATATAATATTTAGGAATATTATTTTATCTCTGTGAAGAATAATATTGTAATTTTCTTGGGTGTTGCATTGGATCTACAGAAACCCAAAAGATGAAACACAAGCATTCATAAACATACATTAAACATTAAACTTCAATATCCTTACTGTTCAGGGAAATGTAAATCAAAACTACACTGAAATCCCATCTCAGGCCAGCTAAAATGGCTAGTATTAGGTCAACAAATAACAAGAAACGTTTGTTAGGATGTGTATATGTGGAATGGCAGTTTATAGTCTGATGTTGGGAATGGAAAGTAAGAAAACCCCTGTGGAAATCAGTATGGTGGTTCCACGAGAAACTAAAAGCAGAACAGTTGTATCTAGATAGTATCTAGATAGACTACTCCTAACAATATACCTAAAAGAAATGCATCCAAGTACAATAGAATCTGAAAATTAATGTTTATTAAAGTGCAATTCACAATACTCACATAATGGAATCAGCCTCTGTGTCCATCAAGAAATGAACTAAATTAAATAGTTGGCTTATATACATAATAGAGTTTTCTTCAGGCATAAAGAGATATGAATCCTTGTCTTTACAAGAAAAATGGAAGTAAATAGATTATCATGTTAAGGAAAATGAGCTAAACTGAATCCAAAAAATAAACATGATTTTCCAAGTGTTCTCTAATATGTGAAATATATCTAATCATTTCAAATATGCCATAATAGTAGAAATTAGACTGAAAAATAGAAGTGGCCTTGTTGATGGTATAAGGTAGGATAAGTTATGGGGATATGGATATGTCAGTATCTTCAAAGCACATGATGCATATGTATTAAGTACATATGTATATACAATGTATAAAAGACAATAAAGCAATACATATAAATATTAAGTGCTTCAATATTTTCTAAATATTTCTTTAACCTTTTTCTCTTTCTCTATATACATAACATTGAATAATATATCCAGTGGAGATTAACGTTAGTCTGATATAACACAACAAAAGCAGAATTTTTCTCTTGAGTTGTTTATTTCATGAAAGATTAAATAATATGCACAGTGACATCAAAAGTTTGTGGTTCTACTGTTGGAATATGTAAGTCTTTCTAAAATTTAACCTCTAACATTTACCACTATTTCATAGATATGCAGAGTTGTGTGTAAAAAGTTCAGTGCATCCTTTTTTGCATGCATGCACACTTAAGAGTCCCTTGAAATAGCCTACCTGGTTTCAATTGTTATGTTTACTATTAACGACATTGGCAAAGTGCAGAAAGTGAGCAATAACACTATAGAATGATGCTGTATAAATATAAGTGATGATTAGACATTAGCTGATTCATGCATCCTTTTTACTCCTGTAGAACACGGTATCCTCAGCTTTGCTTTGTTCATTAATTTTAAAAGAAGTGAGTCTTCAGGGCTTTCATCTCTATACAACTAGAATAAGCACTAAGCAATCCACCACACTGTTGACTCCATCAAGACTGAGTATGACATGATCTAGTTTCAGGAACTACTTTTAAACTCAGGCTACAAACCATTTGTCATTTTTATACTGATCATCTTAGCAGAAAAATAAAATATAGCTCTCCAGACAGAAATCCTCTTACAAAGTGCATAGACCTTGTGTACCCAGTGACAACGGAAATGATAAATACGGAATGGGCCTAGGAGAAAAATCTCCTAGCTTCTCTGCACCAGAGTATCCATTATGTTGGCATATTAAAAAAGGCCATGTGCTCTGGAAAATGAAATCTAAATGACCCATTCTTCATCTTTCTATCCTTCATAGGTCATATGAATATTATTCTACCAAGAAATAAGGAGTTCTAAATGTACATTTAGAATTCAATTTGACTGACATTTCTTAAGCATACAGTCTGTTAAAGGACTGTAGCTAGACATGGAGGGCTATGGAAGAAAAAAAAAAAACAGAGAGTGCCCAAAAATACATCAAAAAAAATCAGTGTAGAAATAAATTATGGCACTTTAGTCAATCATGAAAGATGTAAATTTTTTTCATAATTACAGTAAAGTTGTTTAAAGATGAAAAATATTAGTGTTAAGATCATATAGGCCATTTCACCTGAAAGAGACACATATTTTGTTAAGTGCACACACCCATCAGCAAATTAAAAATTATACAATTTTTGTAATTATCTTATTGTTAATGTTACATTTCCATATCTATTATTAGATTTTACTTGAAACAAAGTATGGTTCTTTTAAGTTTTTATTTACCAAGCAAAGGGCATACTTGTGTTTTCATAGATGTCTGTAAATGATTAATAATATACAATACATTGGCAAAGAATTTGAATAAATTACTCTTCTATTGTGTCAAAATAAACACAAAATGAAGTTTTTATGGTATAATATTTTGTTTATAAGTAATTATTATATAATTTTGCCTTATTTCTTCACAGAGCCTTAAAATTATTCTGATATGCTAATTCATGTCTTCTAGAATGTAGTGCATATATATATATGAAACATTTCTATCAAGAATTTGTTTAAAGTTGAAAATAATTTGAAAGTATCAGTGTTGTAACCAATATATTAAGGATTAAAATGAGAGGAATTAATAAGAAAGGAGACACTAGATTTATTCAAAAGACATAAAGCTCTATGATTAATCTTTTCAAGGTCATTTCATAAACATTGAAACAATCAGCATATTTGCTGACTTTATTTTAGTTTGAATACTCACTATCAGCTTTTCTAAATGGTCAAAAGAATAATAAAACTTAGCACTAAAAATGATTAAGCATATATGACAGAGGAGGATTCAAACCTATATTCCCCCAAACTAAATAATAATGGGAAAGATTTTCAGTTCTAGGCCAGCCTGGATTATATCATGCGTGTATAGGTGTCTGAAAAACCACAACAAAAGAGTGGAAATATTAGGGCAAGTATAGACATCCATGCAAAACAGAGTTATTACCTCAGATGGAGCCAGAATTTTACTCAAATTCTGGATATTAGTGACCATGCCCTGGAACCACAATTATCAGGCTCTAAATAATGCACTACTCCATGAAAAGGATTTCAAGATGTTATCATAATTACAGAAAAGGCCACTCCTATAAAAATAACCTGAACAAAGATATTAAAGATATGCTACTTCTACATAACAATATTTTCCCTTTTGTTTGCCTTCTTCAATGTGATTGTCATCTGCTCTTATTACTGAGTAATATTCGTAGCAATAACACTAAAATATCTACATTGTTAGTAAAGGAGATAGACTAGGGTATAGGGAAATGGAGGCAAAAGAAACCATTGTAAACAGACCCTCCGATTTAATGATAGACAATCTTTTGCTCTTAAGTCACATAATCTCAGTATTAAAATACATTATACATGCATGAAAATAGCATGATGAAACTCATGATATTCTATAATTAGCATAATCTTTCTCATCTGAAAAATATATAGATATATTGGTCTATTGATTATATTTCCTCCAATTTAGCCTATTTTACAAAAATAGTTGTAGTTTACAAAAAAAAAGTTGGTTTTTTGAAATTGTCAAGAAAAAAACAAGTATCCCTGCAAATAAGTCTACGGGAATAAAAATCAAGAGTTGTATATTTATTTTTAATGTTAACACCCTAATTAATTTTTAAATTAATACATGTTTATTTCATTTTATGTAGCGCACCACGCCTGCCTGTGCTCTATGTGCTGCCATGCAGTTCGTGAACCAGGCAGGGGGCTGGAGATTGAAACACACAAAGACTCACAGAGACATGGGTTATCCTTGAAGCCAGAATGCCTGAAGAATGCCCCCTTTATTGTGTCTAGAGGCATCTTATATAGGGATAGCCATGCCCCAGCCAAACACACCAGAAACCACTCTACTGCCATCAGGGACTCCTGAAGTTCTCGTGCACAGAGCAGCTCTAGGCACTCAGATCAGAGGAGAACAAGTTGTTTACAAGAAATTCAGGATCTTGGAGTTCACAGCTCCCAACAATTTTAAATTTTCTTCATCACTAATAATTTCACTGGAAATTGTTTTCTTAATATACAATTCTCATATATATCCTAAAAATTGTAATGGTACCAGAATATTATTGTAAATGAAATTGGTGAATTTGTTTTCATGAAAACAGCATATAAATGTTTCATCTTGTAGTAATGATACATATTACAATACAGAATAGCAAACCTGTTAGAATGAGTTGAACTTAGTAGTTTATCAAGCAATAGATTTGAAGACATTTAATACTATATACTTAAATTTTAGTCTACTTTGTTATACTTGCCAAGTTCATAACTTTATATACATGTCTTAGCTTCCAATAAAATTATAAGCAAAAAATAGCTTCAGAGGCAAATGAATGTAATGCATCTGGCTTGATTTCCACATAACTACAAATTTCATTAAGTGTTCCAATATTGATCTTAATCTTATTTATAATTTTTATTATCTACTTATCTATTAATATTTTTATGATCATTAAAGACATAACTTCAGAAAATATTTCCGTGAATATAAAGATGTTGTTTTTGGAAGGTGCCCTAATAACTGTGTGCTACAATAATGAAATCAAGGTGAAATGAAAGATTTCTTTAATGTGTGGTAGCATTATGAAAAATAATCAGATAATCCAAACAATAAAGATTTATAAAAACAGTATTGTTGTGTAATTTTATCTAGTATATTACTCCTGAAAAATGTAGCTATTTACTAAGAAACTTAGATATCACTGAATCTCTGTAAATTATCACTCTACAAAATACAGAAATATGTGAATGACTGTTACAATTAATTTTAGAATTGAAACTGTTTACTTTTAACATTCAAGCAAAAATTAGAAAATTTCCTTTGATATTTTGACATATGTAGGTTAGAATTTTTAAAGTGATAATTATGTTACACTTTGTTAAGATTCTATTTGCTATTTCTTAAAGAATTAGTTCTGGAAATTCACGAAATTTTCAGTATAGGAGAGAAGATGTCAGGTAATAGCCAATCAATCTGTTGCATAACATTTGGTAATACATATTTAACTTTCAAGATGGCTGATGGAGATCAGAAAAAATGCATTAGCATTAACATTTAATTTCAAGGTGGACATGGTGTTAAATGTCTTTAATCCTAGCACTTAGTCAGATGATGTTTATGGATGACTGTGAACTCAAAGCCAGTCTAGACTAAACAGTGAGTGGCAATCCATCTAGTGCCACCCCATAATAATCTTTAAATGATCAAACAAACAAACATATGATCAAACCTAACAATATACACAACATATAATCATGTATTGGGCAGAACGTTCATTAATACCAATAAATTTCGAAGACACAACTTCGCTCATTGTAATAATTTGAAAAAGAATGGCACCATAGGCAAATATATTTGAATGTTTAGTTCCCAATTGTTGGAACTATTAAAAAAAGTATTATATGGTTTGGTCTAGTTAGACTAGGAGTGGCGATGTTAAATGAGATGTGTTACATACACCCCAACAGACTCCATAGCCCCAGGTACATTAGTCAGAATAACACTTGAGTGGCCAGCCTCACAGCTGAGCTGCCCCAATTTCCAAAAGTCCCCACAGTACATCTTGTGATCCATCTCCTCGCATGCACCATCATGGGGTCCTACCTACAACCCAGGTTAAATTCCACTACTCCAGTGGAGTCCTCACTAGTCTACAAGTAGGTGAGTGACCAACCTGCCAACTGGACTGCCACAATCCCCTGGACTCTGTTCCCCAAGACCCATCATCCTGTTGCCCAAGCCCTCCTGCCTAATCATGCTTCCCATGGCCAGCCCTTTCTTACAACTTTAGCAGATTCCATAGATCCAGGTACAGTCCACAACAGTCAGAAGAACAGCACCCATTTTCTGATGCTCCATAATCTGGTCTATATCTTTCAGAGAAGACTTAAGCTTTATGGATGGTCAGACTGGATCTGGGGAATCAAGGTCCCTAAAACCTTAAAGAAGACATCCTATTGGACCTGAAGACTTGGAGTCAATGGAAGCCTTGGCCACGTAGGCAAGAAAGGAAAGAGGAAGCAAAAATCTAAGGAGCGAAATGCCCTTCCAAGAAAGTCACAGAGTAGTGAACATCTACTCCTACAATCACCCCAAATCCAGATGTCTAAATGCCAGTGTAAGAGCACATTCAAAAATGAAAAGAGAAACCAGAGATCCTATGACGGCATGTCCTGAACATTCCAGTGCAACTGAAATACAAGAAAAACTGTTTTGCAGTTAGGAAGAAAGGACCAATCACTTACTACTCATCTTGAGAGGTAATCTTATAAGGAATCTTAATGGAATCATAAATCGAAAGTATTACATATGGAAAAGTAGCAGTCAACTCTACTTTAAAATTTTAGAATACATACCCACTCATTGATATTGTTTATATCAGTAGATTGAGGGGAATCATGGGTACATGGAATTAGTCATCATCTTTGAATATCCACAAATACATCAAGTTAAGTACATAAGCTAGTTATAATTGGATTGCTTTGTATTTCTTCCCTAACCTTAGCGATTTCCTCATTCAACGATGTGCCTTCTAAAGCTTTCAATTGTCTTCTTGGGATTTTAAGCTCAAAGTTATTTGGCAAAACATCCTAAGTTATTTAATAAAAACAAACTTTAATTTGTTTTAAAAACATTATTTTAGCTCTATGGCACTCTGAAACCTGTGAAGACATCTCCCAACACTAAGGTTAATAAAATTTAAACTTGCTGGGCTATTGGAATTCCATTGTTTTTCTTAATCATTAACCTATGCCACAGTCTATATGGTGTCTCAATAGACACTCATGTGTTCTAGCTGTGTGACATTTCCTTATTTTATCTTTTATTATCAAAACTCTATTAAAATAACAGTATTATTATAAATTAGACAGTATTTCTTAGGAAGGAATAACCTTTATAACAATCCACAGGTAAAAATGCCCAGTAGATCAGGATTTTCTATGAGATAAACACACTACATTACAGGTAGTCAGGATCTCTGCACAACCATTCACACCATATCAGATACCAGAAAAAGACAACAGCAGTGAACATGTGAAGGACCAGTGGAAGCAAAAGGCCTTCCTGAGTCTGAGGTCTCAGGGCCTTCTCTATCTGAGACTCACCAATCAGGGATTCATCTCCTGGTAAACTGACACCCTGAAGTCAACTTCCATCTGCTGCTCCGCTGACAAGGCCACAGGCAAAATGGTGCTGGCATGACTGGATGTAGACAAGCAGAAGAATGTAAATAGATCCAAATTTATTACACTGCACAAAACTCAAGTTCAAGTAGATAAAAGACCTTGGTATAAATAAAGCTACACTGAATCCAACAGAAAAGAACATGGGAAATAGTATTAAAGGCATCAACAAAGGAGACAACATCCTGAATAGAATACCACAGCACAGACACTAAGAATGAAAATTAATAAATGAGACCTCACGAATCTGAAAAGGTCCTGTAAGGCAAAGGACACTGTCATTCTGTCTATAGAACAGCACAGCAACATATGGAATGGAAAAAAATTCAACACCCTTTATCTGATAGAGGGATGATTTCCAAAATATATAAAAAACTCAAAAAAAACTAGACATCAGATAAAACAAAAAAAATCCAATTAAAAAGGAGGTATAAATCTAAGCAGGGAATTCTTAGCAGAGGAGCATAAAATACTGAGATACACTTAAGGGAATTTTCAACATTATTCACCATCAGGGAAATTTAAATCAAAACAACTATGAGATTCCATCTTATGCCTGTCAGAGTGGGTATGCTCCAAACCACTGATGAGAGCTGATGCTGGAGAGGATATGAAGCAAGGATAGCACTGCTTCAACACTGTGGGAATGCAAACTCATACAACCACTTTGGAAACCAATAGGGTGGTTTTTCAGAAAATTAGGAATTGATATAGTTCAAGATCCTGCTATACCAACCTTGGTGTACTCTAAAGATGTTCAATTATATCACAGGGACACTTACTCAACTATGTTCATAGCAGCATTATTCATAATATCCAAAGCTTGGAAATAACCTAGATGCTCCTCATCTGAAGAATGAATTAAGAAAATGAGGTGAATTTACACAATGGATAATTACTCAGCTCTTAAAAAACAGTGACGTCAGGAACTTTGCAGGCAAAGGATAGAACTACAAAAAGTTATCTTTAATAGGGTAATCTAAATTCAGAAAGATAAATGTGTTCACTTATAAGTGGAGAGGCTAGATTAGTGACCACTCCAATTGTCATCAGAAAGTCTTCAAACAGTAACTGATGGAAACAGACATAGTGACCCATACCTAAGCAGTGGACTGAGTTGGGGAAGTCCTGCTGAAGAAAGAGAAGAAGGATTATATGAGTCACAGGGGTCAAGGAGATCACAAGAGAACCTCCCCCCAGCACCACAAAAACAACAACAAAAAAACTAACCTGGGCTCATAGGAGCTTACAGAGTTTGAGCAGACAGCCAGCGAGCCTACACGGGATGGATGTAGGACCTCTATATATGTGTGACAGCTGTGTAGCTTGTTTTGTTTGCTGGATTCCTAGTAGTGGAAGAGAATGCTGTTTCTAATGCTCAGCATTAGAAAAAAATTAGAGTTTGGGGAACGTAGTACTCATACTGGCTTGCCTTGCCCAGCCTTACCACAAGGGGGAGAGCTTAGACCTTTCTTAACTTCAGAAACAGAGGAGCAGATGGAAGTGGAGGAGAGACAGGGGAGGGGAGGGGAGAAGGGGATGGTGGGCAGACTGGCATTGGGATGTAAAAAAAAAAAGGAATAAATTTAGAGATACAGTACTGGAAGTTGGCCTTGAGGTTTCAAAGGTCCACACAATTTTCCAAGTTCTCTTATTGCCTAGTGGTTTTTATTCCAACATGTAATCCATGAGAACTTCTCCAGCTCCTGTCTGTCTCCTTCTAAAGTCTCGGCCACAATGGTCATGGTCTAAAACTGTAAGCAAGGCCCCAGCACCCATTTAAATATTTTCTTTCTTTAGGTTGCCTTACACATTGTGTCTCTTCATAGGAAAAACAATTAGCTAAGGCCTAAGGCAGTCAGCATCAACATTCAACAAAGGGTACATCACTAGTGTGAATTATCTCACTCGTAGACACACTAGAGACTGTGCTGATTTTGTTTGGTTTTTCCCTTCAAATCATGCTAATGCTTGGCATTTATTTTCCTATTCATTTAATTTTTAAGTATTCTGCTGTAGCATGGGCTTGCATACAAACAATCTAATTAGCAACATTAATTAATTCTTTCAACATCTTGATCACTTTTCTAACAGTTTTCCATTCCTAGCAAATGGAGAAGATCCAATATCTCTCCTATTCACTTTATGAAAGTGACATCATAAGAAAACCTATATCTTTATTCTTTCCCAGTGAGCTTTTTTAAAACATTTACTCTATAGCTTTATTAACACATGTTGAAGTTACTTTGCATACAAGGAACAGAGTTGTTATTATGAATGACAAGTAATCATGACATAGATATTAACATCAATATATCCCTATTTATAATTTAGTTGGTATGCTTTAATTAAGAAAGGCACACAGGGTAAATTTTTTGGAAGAATATTTTGCAATAAAAGAAATTTTTGGTAGTGTGCAATTAAGTAAGTGATAATTTTTTTTTCTGGCAGATGCATGAAAAATACCTTCAGAGTAGATTACCGTATTTCAGAATCAGGAGATCTTTATAGCTCACAAATCTACATGTCTAAATGTTGATGTGAGGGATACTAAAAGGACCAAAGAAACAAATGACCTATCTCAAAATCCCAACAGGTAAATAAAAATTTTCACAATTATACATATTTTATAATTACGTATTTCAACATTGACCATTATTCCCTTTTCATATTTTTATTCTGGTTATGAATTTGCAGATGTTAAACTTTTACTAAAGAACTACTTGATGTTTTGTCTAAGTTCTGTTCATAGGTTTTGAAAACCCATTACTTACAACTTATAAAATAGTCATAAAATATTAAGACTGCAGACTCAATGTATAAAATTATACTGTACTCAAGGGTCATATAACACAGGCTTATTGGTTTTAAACTACACTACATGGTGACCACTATTAACTCCAATTTATAAAAAGGATTTGATGCTTCCCAAGGCAGTGAGAGCAAATTCCCAAACAATATCTCAGTCTAATATGTTCCAAGCAATTTAAATTTATAGGTTAGTCAATGGGAAATCTTGTGGGGTTTTTTTGTAGTTTTGTGTGATGTGAGGCAAAACACATTGAAACAGGAAGATTTAACTTGTCTTGGAGTATGTGCTATCTTTGAATACCTGAGAGATTGAGCTTTGCCACACAAAATGTAGACAGGGAGAAGAAAAGGTACTTAGGGTAAATAAGGTAAATATTTTGATGTGTTTCTGTCTTGCTGAGTTCATGTTGCTTTGAGAGAGGTAAGTGGATTATTGAAATATATACATGTACACTTACTGAGAATGTCATCTTTGTGTTACTGTCATAGCAACCCTGTCAATCATTGCAGGAGAAGAAATTAAATGTTGAGATATTGTTTTAGCATATCAATGCTATTTTTTAGATAGATACACTTTAACCTCCAAACAGAAATGACATACTTAGTGAATCCCTAAGATTTTCAAATGTATCTAAATGATTTTAATATCTGTTCTAGTAAGGATATTTTTGCCATCCAATAAACTTTGAATGTAATCTCCTCTGTTTATTTTTTTCTGATTAGTACCAATATGAATATATAATCAATTCCTTTAATTGATAACAAACATCCATAACCCATCAAATGAGCAAAAATCATCCATCCCACCTCTTTGAAATCGAGCATCATGTTCTCCAGCCTGTTTGTGTTGTCTGGGGACAATAGAACATTTAGAGGACCCTGAAGAAATCTGGGATAATGGTCAAGTCTTGGGGGAGCTAGCTTTATTATTTGTTTTCCAGTGTCTCTGTAATGGGAAAATGCAGGACTCTTCTCAGGTCTTGGTTGGAGTAGTCTGTGAGACTGGACAATCTCAGCTAGCAAAATTGAAGTTTGTTGGATGCAGAATTTTGAGGAAAATACAACAGAGGCATTCTGATAGGCAGAAACACCTGGGTTACTTGTCTTCACTGGTGTCTGATCCTTTTGTTTCCTGAAAACCTATAAAGTTTTAAAGATGATATACATCTTCATTCAAACAAGTATGTAATATGTTGTATGCAAAAGTCAAAGATGATTTTTTGTGCTATGCTTGTACAGCTTATAAATTAACTTTATAATTTCATTTGTACTCTACAACTAAACTTTTACCCATGCTGTATGAAATGATGGCATGTAATAAGTCATGAGAAATAGTAGTCAACAGATTTATCATGTTTCATCCAGTCTCAGAGTTGCTCCCATGTAGAGGAACCAAAATCTATGTCACCTGTCCTGTAGTATTTTTTTTTTTCGGCTTTTTTTCTATGCCTGTAGCCAAGATTTTCAGGAGGTCTCCCCAAATCAAATCTGATCTTCATTAATTTTTGATAGAACCATAATTTTTTGTTCCCTGTAGAAACAAAGGCTTGTCCTCTCCCCCAATGCATCATATATTCGGACTTGCATTTAGAAGTTGACATTTTAACATATATAGGTTGGTTTAATTTATCAGTTTCTAATGTCTCTCAGCAACTATTGTCTTTTGGACATTAGCATTTAAAAAATTCAGCCAACAAAGAACCATAAAGTGTCAAGTTACACTGTGTATTTCCCATCTTTATTTGACTTTTTATATTTCTTTTTTCTCTCTTTAAAGACTTTATTATTTTAAGGTACTTATTTTATTTTCTCTAGTGATCTGTGCACAGCCTTTACTGTATCTGTGTAAGGATTTTCTCAGCCTGGACCACTTTACTGCATACTTGCACTATTCTTTGACCATGAGACAAACCTTGCTCAGCTACATCAGTTGTCAGGTGGTTCTGGCAGCTGGCTGCACACCCTGGGTTCCCTGAGAGCCCTGCCTAGTGTCTGAGCATTCGCCTCGGCTCTTCTGGGAAGCTGCTTTTGTATATGATGCAGAAGGCATTTTCACCTAGCATTACAGCTGCTGAGTGCTCCGCTGTACAGCAGGGCCACTAAAAGGAGCTTCACTAATGGAGACTGATCCTATCCACAAGACCATTTTCCCAGGCCCTATATGGATATTTGAGCATCCCTATTGGACATTATATGTAATTAAACATTCCTTGAACCTGCCAGCTCACAAATAATGACAGAGATTTATTAGTGATTGTGAAGAGTTTAGTCTATAACTTAGACTTGTTTGTAACTAGCTTTTATAATTTAAATAAACTCATTTAATTAATTTATGTTATATCACATGGTATTACCTCTCTTCCATCTTGCACCTCCTGTTTCTTCTCTGTGTCTCCTAACCTCTCCTGTTTGCCAAGATTCCCCCTCTTCTTCCTTTCTCTTTCTGGATATCCTGCTGATACCTCCTGAATAGTTATTGGATATTCAACATTTTATTACACCAATCAGAGCAGTAGACCTTCACTCATCGTGTAAAAATACCACTACAAGTGGGCAGCATTTTTATTATATTATTTTATTACCCACATAAGAAAATAACTGAAATAAAAATGCAAGGGTGAATTTTCTATTATCTAAATTCTTAATTTTTAATAGAGTTTGAAGGACAAAAGCAGAACAGGATAGCATGAAGAGAAGCATAGGGAAGGACAAATAGGAAAAAAATTGAATTCAATTAAAATGTTAATTAAATTCTGTAATTTCATGAAAAATAATCAAAATTTAATGATCATCGAACTTATTTAAGATTTCTTCAAATGTTTCAACAAATATAATTGTATTTTAATATATATCAAAAAATAAAAAAATAGATTACACATAATTTTTTCATTTCAAATATATTTTATATATCTTAGAATTATTATGTCATAATTAGAACAGCAGAAGATCATCTTGAGTGATGTTTCTCAGACCCAGAAAGACGCATATGGTGTATATTCACTTGCAAGTGAATCTTAGTCATAAAGTAAAGGATAACCATTCTAGAATCCAGAGACCCATTGAGGCTAAGTTAACAAATGGGGCACAAGGGGAAACCCACAAATCTCACCATGAAATGGAAATAGAATAGACATTACAGGTAGATGGGAGAGAGGATTCTGCATAGGAGAGCATCGGCATGGGAACTGGAGCACACAGATTGGGGAGGATAGAGGGAGAAAATACTGAAATCAGTGTGCATTTCTATGATGACCTGAAAAACTGCTACAATGGAAATCCCCAGAAATCTATGAGAGTGTCCCCAGCTTAGAATCCTAGCAATGGATGATATGGAAGATAAGGAAATGGAGGATAACCAGAAATCTTTAACCAGCCAAGACTTTCCTTGGAAGAATTGGGACCCTAACGCAGCTACATAACCTTTGACCTTCAATTTGTCCTACTTAGAAGATATGATGGAGGTAAAGATGGCATATAAATTATGGGAGTGGCAAACCAATGACTGGTTCAAGTTGAGACCCATACAATGAAAGGGGGACCACCCTGATACTGCCTGGAGAGCACAGGGACTTAGGAGATAATCAAACATGACTGATTGACAATTACAAAAACGATGTCACAGAAATGATTTCTAATGATATTCTGCTATACTCATAGATTGTTGCCTCACCCGGTTTTCATCATATAGGCTTCACCTAGCAACTGAGAAAAAGAGACAGCTTCAAAGGCCAAACATTTGGCCAGCTGGGGAAATCCTGCAGAAGAGTGGGAAGGAAGAATTGTAGGAGCCAGAAGGATCAAGAACACCATATGAAAATCTACATAATCAGCTATCCTTAGAAACTAGAGGGTAACAGAAACTGACTTGACAACTAGAGAGCTTGAATCAGACTGTCCTAGGCGCTCTGCACATATGTTACAGTTGTGTAGTTGTGGTCTTCTTGTGTTACTCCTAAGTGGGAACATGGGCTGTCTCTGACTGTTTTCTGCTTTTGGGATCTTTTTCTCTTACTGCATTTCCTTGTCCAGTCTTAATAGGAGGGGAGGAGCCTAGTCTTACTGTATCTTGGTATACCCTCCATGCTGGTATACGTGGGAGGCCTGTCTTTTTCAGAAGAGAAAACAGAAGTAGATGGGGAGAAGGGAATATTAGTGGAGGGGCTGGGCCTAGGAAGAGAAGATGCAGGGTGCCACGCACTGCGCCCCGTGTCTGCGTTCAATGCACTTTTACCCAGTTACTGAGCTTCGGACAAGGGGCTGGAGATTAACATACACAGACTCATACAGAGATACAGTGACACAGGTCATCCTTGAATTCCCCAAGAATGCCCCCTTTATTGTGTTCAGGGGCAGATTATATAGAGATAGTCACGCCCCAGCCAAAACCACCAGAAACCACTCTCCTGCCATCAGGAACTCCTGAAGGTCTCGTGCTCAGAACAGCTGTAGGCACTCAGATCAGGGGATTACAAGAAATTCAGGATCTGGGGTCTCACTGCTCCCAACAGCAGGGAAGGGAAACATGAATCAGGCAAGAAAATACTAACTTAATTAATAAAATATGTATACTGTTGTTGGCTGAGTTTCTGTCCTACCTGGTCCTTCAGTCATTCAGTCCCAAAGGAAAAAGGAATCATGCAGAGGTCTACATTCATTATAAACTGATTGGCCTAGTATCTCGGGTTTCTTATTAATTAATTCTTACATCTTAAATTTGCCCATTATTCTTGTCTACATTAGCCACATGGTTTGGTACCTTTTTCAGAGAGGCAGTCACATTTTGCTTTCTCTGTGGCTGGGTCACAACTACAGACTATGCTTCCTTCTTCCCAGCATTCTCATTCTACTTCCTGCTTGACTTGTATTAAAAATAATACAAGTGACAGGATAAAAGACCATTGTCCCACAGCACTCCTCCCCCCTTTTTAAAATACAAAACTTAATCTAATATCTTTTGTTTAGCTTTTCTCTTGACCATTATCCATAATAACTTGTAACCAACATTCTAAACAAAGGAAAATATCCATAGTCCATTTGGGGGAAATGGGGGCATAGTTTTCCAGGCTACTTCCTGATGATTGGGGGCATTGATAAACTTACAGGGACCTAAAGAAAATTTAGAATTATGGTCAAGTCCTGACTGGAAAATTCTGGAAGGCTTGATAATCTCAGGCTGCAGTAATGAATCTGTTCTAGATGTGCCTAATGTGTGGACAACTGCATCAACATAAAACCTGAGAGAACTTGGTAAGAAATTCTAGAAACAAAATAACAATGTTAAGCATGGCTTCTTGATAGCAGCATTTTCTCAGGTAGACTCTGTTTGCTAGAGGCAAGGACTCTCATTTAAGAGATGCTTCCTGACTCAGCTTTAGCTGCCAAACCTTGTAGCTCTTTTAAGAGGTCCTGCCATGAA
Source organism: Arvicola amphibius (assembly GCF_903992535.2). Lineage (NCBI taxonomy): Eukaryota > Metazoa > Chordata > Mammalia > Rodentia > Cricetidae > Arvicola > Arvicola amphibius. The sequence goes on from NC_052059.1 coordinate 22,625,481, forward strand.
ACACTTATATGGTGTTGATGAAAAGCTGACTGGTTAGACTCCCAGAAAAAAGCTAAGAATGGGCTAGGTCCAGCTATCAAAGCCATAGCTTTAATCCTAGACATATCACTTAGCAAATTAAAGACTCATGTGGTCAGAAAAAGAGAGATACACAATAAAGAGAGCTTCAAAGATGAAGAAAACCTCTCAATGGTTTACAGTAAGTTAAAAAATATATATACAGGCTTGGGAGAGAAAATAAAAATGTTAAAGTTCTTAAAATAAAAAGAAAGAGTAGTTAAGTGTCGTGCCACACATCTTTAATACCAGAGGAGGCAGGGGCAGACAGATCTCTGTGAGTTCAAGGTGTGGTGGCACACATCATTAATCCCAGCATTTGGGAGACAAAGGCAGGCAGATCTCTGAGGACAAGGACAGCCTGGTCTACAGAGTGAATTTCAGGACAAAGATACACAGGGAAACCCTGTCTCAAAAAGCCTAAAATTAAAAATAAAAATAAAAGAAATGAGGTTAAAAAAAAGAGGTAATAAGTTTAAGCACCACCCCCACCCACAAATCATTTAGGATATACCCAAATGTAGTGAGGAGCTGTTGGGCCGCTTCCCGCCGCCCAGCTCCTGGCCGCCCGGCTCCTGCATGGCTAGCTTTTCACGTGAAATAACAACACACAAATTGTATTCTTTTAAACACTGCCTGGCCTATTACTCACATCTTGACTAACCCATATCGAATAATCTGTGTAACACCACAAAGTGGTGTCTTACCGGGAAATATTCAGCATGTTCGACCTGGTGGCTGGCTTCATCGCATCTCTCTCTGAGGAGAGGCACGGCAGTATCTCTCACTTAGGAGAGGCGTGGCATCTGACTGAGCCATCTACCTCACTTCCTTCTTCCTGTTCTGTCTACTCCACCCACCTAAGGGCTGGCCAAGGCAGTTTGTTTATTAGCCAATGAGAATCCTCCATCACCCAAATACCATTTTTTAGCAGAAAGAATAGTTATTTCACTGATGGGCAAAAGGAATAATGGCTGTAAAGACAACAATAGCAACAGCAGAAAGCAAGAGAAGAAGAGAAGCAAGGGCAAGACACAGTGTTTTTGAGGAGAGGAGTTTTAAGGTGAAGCAGGGGAATCTGTGCTAGGATGATTTGTTAAATCTTGATTGGACATATTATCCATATAATGATTTTTGATTGTTGGAACTTGGTGTTTTGTCTCAAGAATTAGTCAGTGGCAAAATATGGAAATATACCTTGGAGGATAGTTTTAGTAAAAACAAATTTTTTAACAAGGGAGAGGAAAAGGGCAAAACCTGTCTGCAATTTTGCATTGCTCAGGCCTGTTAAAGACCCTTCAAAAAAATAGGCACAACCACAACTCTGAGCCTTATTATGAATGCCTTTCAACAAGTGGCTCACCCACTATGACACATATTCTTTATTCAAAAGGAACTAGAATAAGTTTGCTACACTCAAAGGCCCATATGAAATGATAAATTTTATTCCTAAAATTTATTTTATTACTAAAATTTATCATTTCATATGGGATTATCTACTCATCAAAACCTTAAATGTCTCCAATTCCATAGGCAGCCGATGTGCATCATAAAAATATAAGGAAGTAACAAAAGCAGAAAAAATTGAAATTTAATCAGCTTTTTCTGCAGAATTCTAAATAATCCACACTTAATAGTGTCTATATTTTATCATTCATTTCTAAATTTTTATGTTTCCTAATGTCAACAATATATCTACAATAAAATAATTTCACATAACTGTTAAGACTTTTTAGAAATAATTATTTCTGTTAGGTTTATACAAAAAAGTTACATTAAGAATGTGTTTGTTTTAACATAGATCTTTATCAAGCCTTAAGTTTAGAAACACAAACTTCTTTACAAGATTGTGTTTAAAGGCTATTACAACAGAAAATTTTCCTTGTACTAACAATGTTTATTGTTTAAATAAAAATGCAGAAACATAGAAATGATAGATACAATCCAAGAATTTATGCACAGTTGTTGTGTGATAAATATTGTTTGCCAAGTTTGAGTTTTGGATATAAATATAATTCAAAAGATGCCTATTTTTTCAGGTTTGCATATGTAAAAAGAGTTTGAATTGTCTCAGACATCTGTCTACTTGAAACATAAATTTACAGAGAAGCTCTCAAGTACTTGGGAAGACAAGGAAGAGAAAACAGTACTAAAAACATCCCTAAAGATTCTGAAGCAGGAAGGTTAAGCATCCGGCAAGGGTTTCATTGTTTTCTGACCATTGTATTGTCAGCAGCTTGTACAGAAAGCAGTGTTTCTCCTTATCTTTAGGATTCATATATCAACTCAATTTATCTTTGAATATAAAGTTGAAAATAACTAAGAAGGAGTATTGAACTCATCACATTCGGGCCTAGATATATTGTGATTAGCAATTCAATTTCTTTATCAGAGTGCATCTAGTTCAATGCTCAGATCGATGTTAATTAACAGACCCAAACGTTTCTTGATTGTTTTGCAAGCGGAGCTGTTTAAAGGATGAGCTGTGAAACACTGCCAAAATAAGACCTGCAAAAATGCTCTCCTGCATCCCCAGAGCTGTAGACAACCTATTTACCTGGGTAGCTAAGAAAGGGAGTGTCTAGATTCTTCTCATGCTATTCACTGAACACATTACTCAGTTGGCCAACGAGATCCTACCAGAGTGAGCTGTAGAGTATAAGGTTTAAATGAGTTTATCTACTTAACTATTATTTCGTGAATTTCTTGGCCTTAGAAAAAACGATTGCAGTGAATTTATTTGCTCTTTATTGTCACTAGAATCATAAAATACAATAATCATCACAGCAATTGGCCTCAGGTATTTAAAAGGAAAATTTTATTTTATAAGAGTAAGTGGAATTAAACATAGAAAACAGTAGCCCCTTATTCAATGAACAATAACATGAAGTCCTACATATCTTGCTATAGAGATTTGCATTGGTATGGATCTTGGTTTATTGATACATATTTAAGGTTAATCTTGTCGTATGTATATGCATTTCTTATTTAATTAAAATATTGTGTTTGTGCAGATTACTTAAAAATAAAATGTATAATTAAGAAATATAACTTAATAGATACTCATCTATAATAGTCAAGCTTGTAGTCATGTTAGTTGGATTTTTCTAGATGTATAGAGATATATTTCAGATAGATATTTTTCAAATCTTTCAGAGACCTTCAGAATATGGCATTTAAAATGTTTTAATAACTTAGGACAATGAGACACATCTGCTCCTGGCTCCCCGTCAGGGAATCTAACCTGGGTCTCCCATGTGACAGGCAAGGATACTCACCACTATAAACCAACAATATCTGTAGTGTTTAAAATGATGAATTTATATCAGTCTCAGGCATTTGAATATTTGTCCCCATTGGCAGAAATTTGACAGGTGGAACCTTGCTGAAAGATTCATTGGGTTTTTAATCAACTGAAGGAGTTTGCTGGGTAGAGTTTTTGGCCTCCAGAAGTTCCTTTATTGTACAGAACTATTTTGGCTATCCTGAGTTTTTTGATTTTCCATATAAAGTTAAGAACTGTTCTTTCAAGGTCTGTGAAGAATTTACTGGGATTTTAATGGCTATTGTATTGATCTGTAGATTGCTTTTGGTAAGACTGACATTTTTACTATGTTGATTCTACCTACCCAAGAGTACAGGAGATCTTTCCACTTTCTGGTGTCTTCTTCAATTTTTTTTTCTTCAAAGATTTAAAGTTCTTGTCATACTGCACTTCTACTTATTTGCTTAGAGTTCCTCCAAGATATTTTGTGCTATTTGTGGCTACTGTGAAGGGTGAAGCTTCTTTCTCAGCCCATTTTTTGAATTAATCTTGTATCCTGCTACATTATTGAAAGTGTTTAGGAGTTGTAGAAGTTCCTTGGTAAAATTTTGGGGGTTGCTTATGTAAATTATCATATCATCAGCAAATAGTGAGAGTTTGACTTCATTTTTTCTGATTAGTATCCTCCTGATCTCCTTTTGTTGTCTTTTTGCTCTAGCTAGGACCTGAAGAACTATATTGAATAGATATGTGGACAGCCATTTATTGTTCCTGATTTTAGTGGGATTTCTGTGAGTTTCTCTCTATTTAGTTTGCTGTTGGCTGTTGACTTGCTGTTGATTGCCTTTATTATGTTTAGGTGTGTTCTTTGTGTTCCTGCTCTCTGCAAGACCTTTATCATGAAGGAATGTTGTATTTTGTTGAAAGCTATTTCAGAATCTAATGAAATGATTATGTGGTTTTATCTTTCAGTTTGCTTATGTGTTGGATTACATTGATAGATTTTCATATATTGAACCATCCCTGCATCTCTGGGATGAAGCTGACTTGATCATGGTGGATGATGGTCCTGATGTGTTCTTGGATTTGATTTGCCAATATTCTATTTAGTATTTTTTTCAACAATGTTCATGAGTGAGCTTGGTCTGTAATTCTCTTTCTTAGTAATGTCTTTAAGTTGTTTGGGTATCAGGGTAATTGTAGTCTCATAAAAAGAATTTGTCAATGTTCCTTCTGTTTCTATTGTTTGGAACATTTTGAGGATTATTGGTATTAGTTCTTCTTTGAAAATCTTGTAGAATTCTGAGGTGAAACCATCTTGTCCTGGGCTCTTTTTGGGTGGGAGACTTTTGATGACTGTTTTTATTTTGTTAGCAGTTATAGTTCTATTTAATTTGCTTATCAAGTCTTGATTTAATTTTGGTAATTGATATTTATCCAGAAAGCTATCCATTTCCTTAAGTTTTGCAATGTTAAGTACAGGTTTTCAAAATATGACCTAATGATTCTCTGGATTTTCTCCATGTCTGTTGTTTTGTCCCCCTTTTCATTTCTGAATTTGTTAATTTGTATATTTTCTCTCACTGCATTTTGGGTTATTTGGATAAAAGTTTGTCAATTTTGTTGATTTTCTTGAAGAACCAACTCTTTTTCTCATTATTTTTTTTATTGTTTTCTTTGTTTCTATTTTGTTGATTTCAACTCTTAATTTGATTATTTCTTGCTATCTAGTTCTCCTGGGTGAGTTTGTTTCTTTTTATTCTAAAGTTTTCTGTTAACTCAATAGTGTGGGATTTTTTTCAGCTTCTTTGTGTGGGCATTTAGTGCTATGAATTTTTCTCTTAACACTGCTTTCATTGTGTTCCTTAAATTTGGGTATGTGGTGTGGTCATTTTCATTGTATCTCAGGGAGTCTTTAATTTCTCCCTTTATTTCTTCCTTGACACATTGATTCTTCAGGTGAGCATTGTTTAATTTCCACGTGTTTGTGGGTTTTCTGGAATTAGTGTTGCTGTTGAGATCTAATTTTTAGTCATAGTGATCTGATAATATACATGGCGTTATTCCATTTTTTTGTATCTGTTGAGGTTTTTTTGTTATAAAGTATGTGGTTAATTTTTGAGAAGGTTTCATGAGGTGCTGAGAAGGCATACTCTTTTATGTTTGGATAGAATGTTCTGTAGATGTTTGTTAAGACCGTTTGATTCATAGCATCTGTTAGTTACCTTATTTCTCCGTTTAAACCATGACTTTTCTGTGACTCTGACATCTTACTGAAGGATTTCAGTTTGGAGGATCTTCAAGTAATAAACTGGACTTCAAGCTCTGGACATGTATTTTTGAATGGTTCATGAGTAAAGAGACTGGCAAAGGTCATTATTCTCTGCATTACCGATCTTCACAATGTCCTCATGAAGTGTGTATCTGTAGTGTGGGTGCAGAACACTTGCTGATTCATAGCCAAAAGATTTACTTTTGGAGGTAAATAAAAATTTAGAGCATAGCTAAACAGAAAATGATTATCTAATTCACCCTGAACATCCCCTTGTGACTAACTAATTACTTTTCCATGAATCAATATGTATCGTGAGAGGCTGAGGAGTAATGATAAAGACAGAAAGACAATCAAAATTAAGAAAGGAAAGATACTTCCTACTGATAGTTTAATAATCCTTGTTTGAACTTATTAGCTTAGTATTACAAAGCATGACATCGTAAAATACTGGTATCATGGTCTCAAACTAATGTAAATTATCTAGTTGCCATAAACTATACCACACCATAGAAAGCTAATAAGGAATAAAATACAAGCCTTTCTTAAAATTAAATTTATTTTGTCACACCAGAAATGACCACCAGATGGTGGTAGAAGATTAACTAATATTAAGAGTTTCTCTGTCCCAGGCAAGGACATGTTAATGTTTTGCTTCTTTTGAATTTTCTTGCAAGTTCAAACACTACGTAATGATCTTAGTCATGGCAGTTTGGGTGGGAGTGTAGGTGTGAGGGCCTGGAGTGTGTGTGGAAATGGGGGTTTTGGGGTGTGTGTAAAGTTCGGGTCATGGGAAGAGATGGAGAAGGGGAAAACACTATCAAAAGAATTGTTTTAAAAAAACTCTAAAAACAATGAAACAGTTCTAAAAATCAGAAATATTCTTAGCAATGTATAATTATTGTTTTTTAAATGTAGAACTGAAGTTATTGAGCTGTAAAAGCTATAAAGGACATACAATACTCCCTCACTCTCTGAATTGTTACTGTTTTCTCTCTCACCCAAACTTATGCAGTATAAAGTCAAAGCTTCTTCCCCGAGATTCTTTTCTTTTTCTATTTGGTTATAAATGTTCATTTATGCCCACAGTGATTAAAGGAGATATATATATATATATATATATATATATATATACATATATATATGTATATATATATATGTGTGTGTGTGTGTGTGTGTAAATGTACAGATTTATATTTTAGTTGAAATTTACAAGTGAAAAACACAATAAATACCAATTATCATGTTTCTAATAAAAATGCTGAGACAATGTATATTAAAATATAATAGTGCTTTTAAATATTTATGATTAATAAGCTAGCTTAATGAGGACATGGCAAAAATTCCATTAATATGCTAATTTAATAAAGAATGAAGTGTCTTGATGAAGTTAATTTCAGTCCTATATGTAGAATAAAGAATCAGAAATATGTTAGTCTTGGCATTGTTCATCCTCATGCCTAACCTTCCAAGACAGCACAATATTGAATTTCATTATTTCGTTGCTTTACTAATATCCCCTGATCATTTCAAAATTTAAATCAGTTAACTAAAATATAAACTAGTGTCCACACATTGTTCACATTGTTCAGGTAAAGCCAACAAACTGTTGTGCCTGCCTATTTGACATTTGTTTGCTTAATGCTAAGTGGTATATGTTCTGTTTCTGCGGAGAAAATATGTCCATTTCTTACTGCTGATTTTCTAAAAAAAAAAAAAAAACTCCCATTATCACCAATTATCTTTTATTATCAAAGCAGGTAAATTTAATATCCTTGCTTTTATTAGTAATCTAAAAATACAAGAAAACAAGAAAAATTGTGTCCCTCTATTTTTTACATCTAACGATAGAATACAATTAAGTGACTCAAAATTTTGTTTTATATATTGATGTGCAGCTTCCTGATAGGAAGAGTGGAATGTTCCTACTTTCTCATATAGTCTGTAGATTACAAGAAAATGAAAATAATTTTTTTTAAGGGGAAAGATTCTTTTTTCTAACAAGAGTTAAGAAGATAGAGGAAATCTAGTAAAAGGTGAAAAATTGGTGATAGAAATAAAAATGATGGAAAACCAAAATAAAGTCTGTTGGGTTTCAGATAGAAGATTTGTAATTATTGATTAAAAGAGGATTAATCACTTTCCTTTTGTATGTAAAATGAGAAGAGGTGTTTTTTAGGTTTTGATTTTTTAAAAAAATGAAAGAACTATCTTTTTTCATTATACATACTAATCCAAGTTTTCACTTCCTCCCCACCCCAACTGCATTCACTTCTCAGAGAGGGTAAGGTACATTGCTCTGGGGGAAAGTCCAAGGCCCTCCATACTATATCTAGGCTAAGCAAGATATCCATTCAAAGAAAATAGGTTCCCAAAAAGCCAGTACAAGCAGTAGGGATAAATCCTGATGTCACTACCAGCGGCCCCTCAGTCTGCTCCTGCCATGCAACTGCCAACCACATTTAGAGAGACTAGTTTTGTTCTATGTTTTGTCCCAGTCTGGCTAGTATTGGTGAGTTCCCATTAGCTCTGGCTGACTGTTCCAGTGGGTGGACCCATCATGGCTTTGATCTCTTTGCTCATATTCTCACTCCTTCCACTCTTTCAGCTGGATTTTGGGATCTCATTCCAGTGCTCTGATGCTGGTCTCTGCCTCTGTTTCTATCAGTTACTGGATGAAGGTTCTATAGTGCTATTTAAGATAGTTATCAGTCTGACTACAGGGTAAGGCCAGCTCGGGCACCCTCTTCTCTATTGCTTAGGGTCTTAGGTGGGTAATCTTTGTGGAGTCCTAAATATTCTAACCTAACACTTCAATGTAAGTTACATATGAGAGGAAGAATGACAAACATTTGTGAAATCAACTCTGTTAGTTTCTATACACTTATATAACTTATAGCAGTTTGGTTATATTTATAAACACATATAATCTATACCTGGGAATGAGATATTCCCTTTCCTTTGCCATTATCAGCATCTGTAATTTGTTATAGTGCAGCTTCCAAAAGCTTTGCCCATTACACACTTCTCAGTGCTGTCTTTTAACTAAATTTATACTTGGATGTCTGACCATTTGACCCTTTGCATCTAATTGACTTAAGTACCATTCTAGAGAGGCCTCAATAAAAGCAGTTTAAGGGTTTAAGATCTGGAGGGTAATAAATAAGATGAGTGCTGCCCTCTGAGGGGCAGTAAGAAAAATCTTTTTAATTCTGTGCATTTGGTGATCTTTGGTCCTGCACTATCTAAGGAAGTACTAGTGAACAGAGGTCTGGCTTCCAAGTTGCCATCAAAATGATCTCACTGTGCACATTAATATTTCATTAGCATATGTTGTTCCCTATTATAAGCATATACCTTTCAATGTGATGCAAATAATTTTACATGTGATTTTTAGAGACTGTTATTTTCCCATTCTTTTTTCAAAAATCTTTTTATTTCTTCTAGGGATTGATTACACCCCACCTTTGAAACAGAAGACATTTCATACTGGCAGGAGAACAATATTGCTGAGTTCAAAATACAAGTTCTAGAAGGATATTTATTGCCTTCTTGATTCAAAATATTAAAGGCTTTATTTTCAAGTATTTAAAAATGAAATAGGTTTCCAGTATCACAAGTAAGGCCATTCTACGTTGCTGATTTTCAAAGGGAAACACACTAGAAATTAATACTAAGGCTGTCAGTCTGAATTATCAAGTTTCAGTCATTAAAGCCAACATTCAGGATCTGCTTAAAAATTTTTATGATAATGCATTTATGCTTGAAAGAAAACGAAAAAGATAACTGTTTCACTAGATAGGTACAGTTTTAAAAAAAAATACAACTTTCCTAATAACATATAGAAGGGGTTTAACATTGAAATTCCAAACAACTGGCTAGGAAGATGGCTCATCATGTAGTGGCCCTGGCCACCAAACCTAAAAACTGAATTTAATCCTTGGGATACCATATTTAGAGTAGAAGAAGATACCATATTCCTGAAAATAGTTTTCTGAAACTCACACTCAAATCTCTTCATATTGAGCCCCATATGTACACATATCCACATAGTAAATTAGGTTTAAAAATTGACTTCTAAGGTGCATGTAATCAAATCAAACTTCTTTAAATTGAAGTTTGAAATGGTCAAATGATTATAGCTCAAGCCAGGATAGAGCCATATAAAGATGTATGGCAGTTATTTATTCATTAATTTTTTTTCATTTATTTTACATACCAACTAGAGCTTCCCTTAAACCCTTTCCTCCCATTCCCTTCCCCCCACCTCTCGTCTACCCACCAATCTACTCCTCTGTTTCCTTTCAGAAAGGGGCAGGCCTCCCATGGAAATAAGCAACCAATGTCACATCAATTGACAGGACCAAACTCTTTCCTCGTTCATCAATGTTGGAAAATGCAACCCAACAAGGGAAAGGAATTCCCAAAAGGTAGCTCAAGTGCCTGGGACAGGTCCTGATGCCACTGCTAGGAGCCCTACAAACAGACCAAGCTACACAGCTGTCACACACGTGCACAGTAACTAGGTCAGTCCCATTCAGGTTCCCTAGCTGTGGACATAGAGTAAGAAAATAAGTTCCCTCCAGCTCAGGTCAGCTGTCACTGTGGGCTCCACTGCCAGGACTTTGACTTCAGTCCCCTTCCCACGCCTGGCTCTTACCATCCTGCCTCTCTCACTTCAAAAGGATTCCTGGAGTTTGTCCCAGTGGATCTCTGCATCTGCTTTCATTTGCTGGATGAATGCTCTCTGCGGACAATTAGGACAGTCACCAATCTGACTGGAGGAGAAACCCAGTTCAGGGACCCTATTCCTGTTACGAGGAACCATAGATGCGGTTATCCTTGAGGAGTGCTGGGAGTTTCCCAGGCACCAGGTTTCTCCCTAATCCCAAAAGCTCCCCTCATCAAGGTATATCATTGTTTTTTCCATCCTTCCCTCACAACAAACGCTCAACCCAATCTTTCATGTTCACATTCCCCAACTCCCCACCAGCCACCCTACTCAATTTTACCAGGTGCTTTTCTAGGTCCCCTTCCCAGGCAAATCTTTTCATCTGTTGAGTCCTCCTTGTTACCCAGCTTCTCTGACTGAGGATTGTAGCCTGATTATCCTTTACTTACAGCTTATGTCCTCTAATTATTGAGTAAATAGCATGTTTGGATTTCTGCATCTGGGTTACCTCATTCAGGAAGATTTTCAACTAGTTCCATTCATTCCATATATCAGGTTGTCTTTTTTAATTGATTTTTTCTACTGAGTATTAATCCCTTCTGAAAATTTACCACATTTTTCTCATCCATTTTTTTTTTTTTTTTTTTTTGGTGGAAGGGTATCTAGGTTGTTTTCAGGTACTGGCTATTACGAATAATGCTGCTCTGAATATAATTGAACAAGTGTCCTTTTGGTATGATTGAACATCCTTTGGTTATATGCCCAAGGTTTGTATAGCTGGGTTTTGAGTAGATTGATTCCCAGTTTTCTGAGAAACTGCCATACCGATATCTAAATTGGCTGTGCAAGTTTGCACTCCCACCATCATTGGAGGAGTGTTCCTCTTATTCCATATCCTCTCTGACACAGGCTGCCATTAGTGTTTTTGATCATATCAGACAGGTATAAAATGATATCTCAGAGTTTTTTTTTTTTTTTTTTTTTTTTTTGGTTTTTCGAGACAGGGTTTCTCTGCAGCTTTTTTAGAGCCTGTCTTGGAACTAGCTCTTGTAGACCAGGCTGGCCTCGAACTCACAGAGATCCGCCTGCCTCTGCCTCCCGAGTGCTGGGATTACAGGCGTGCGCCACCACCGCCCGGCTCAGAGTTATTTTTATTGCTATGATGAATAAAGATGTTGGACAATCCTTATGTTTATATTGGCCATTTGATATTCCACTGTTAAGAATTTTCTGTTTAGATCTGTACCCCATTTTAAAATTGGATTATTTGATATTTTGATATCTAGTAGCTTGTGTTCTTTATGTATTTTGGAAATCATCCCTCTGTCAGATGTGGGGTTGATCTTTTTTTTTTTTTGAGGATCTTTTCCCATTCTGTAGGCTGATATTTTATCTTATTGACTGTGTCCTTTGCCTCACAGAAGGTGTTCTGTTTCAGGAGTCCCAATTATTAATTGTGTATCTCAGTGTCTGTGCCACTGGTGTTATGTTCAGGAAATTGTCTCCTGTGCCAATGCATCCAAGCTATCATTTCCTCTTCTACCAGCTTCAGTGTAAGTGGATATATGTTAAGGTCTTTGATCTACTTGACTCAAGTTTTGTGCATAGTGGTAGATATGGACATGACAACTTCTAGTTATGCCAGCGCCATTTGTTGAGGATGCCTTACTTTTTCCAAGGTGAAATTTTGACTTCTTTCTCAAAAATCAGGTTGTCGCAGTGTTTGAATTTATGTCAGGGTTTTTGATTCAATTACATTGTCCCAACTGTCTGTTTTTAACTAATATCATGATGTATTATTGTTATAGAGCTCTATTAGAACCTTTAGTCAGGGATGGTGATACCTCCAGAAGTTCCTTTATTATACAGGATTGTTTTAAATATCTTGGGTTTTTTTTTTTGTTTTTCCATATGAAAAAGTGTTGTTTTATTGAGTTATGTAAAGAATGTGCTGAAATATGGATGGGGATTGCCTTGAATCTGGAGATTGCTTTTGGGAAGAATGCCATTTTTACAATGTTAATCTTACTAATCCATGAACATAAGAGATCTTTCCATTTTCTAATATTGTCTCTAATTTCTTTCTTCAGAAACTTATATTTTTTTAAATCAGACATGTCCTTCATTTGTTGGTTAGAATTACCCAAAGATATCTTACACTTATAGTGGCTATTATAAAAGGTGTTGTTTCTCTGATTTCTTTCTCAACCTGTTTGTTATTTTATATAGGTGAGCTACTGATTTTTTCTGAGTTAATCTAGTATCCAACCACATTACAGAAGATGTTTATCAGCTGTAGGAGTTCCCTCATAGAACTTTTGGAGTCATTCATGTATATTATCATACCATCTACCAAAAGTGAAAGTTTGAACTCTTCCATTCCAATTTATATCCTCTTGATCTCTTTTTGTTGTCTTATGATGCTAGTTGGAACTTCAAGAAAAATGAGGAATAGATGTGGAGAGAGTGGACAGCCTTGTCTTGTTCCTGATTTTTGTGGAATTGCTTTTAGTTTCTCTTCATTTAATTTGATGTTGGCTCTCATTCTGCTGTATATTGCTTTTATTATGTTTAGATGCATTCCATGTATCCCTGATCTCTCCAAGAACTTTATCATGGCCAAATTATTATCAGTTTTGTATGTATTTATGTAAATGTATATAAATAGAGTGAGCTATTTTAGCTGTGATATAGGAAAGAAAATATTAAATTTCTGTATTGTATTGGTTTAGGTACCAGTTTATCTTCTGAAGTGTATCCCTGTTGGTGTATCTAATGTCATTTATATCACTGTGTGCACACTCTGGAGGCCTATTTGTGAGGTTTTCAGAGTTTTGTTGTTTTATAACTTGCTGCACCTTGCCAGAGCTACTGTGAGAATGCTTTGTTTGACCTGAGGATGGTTCCAAACTCTGCTTTCAAAAACCAGTAAAATTAGAAAATCACGAACATTATTATACTTGATGATCATGTCTGTGGGAATGGTAATAGGTTTCAGATGATTAATAGCATGAGGGGAAATTTATAATGGGCATCTGCAGAATTACCATTAAGCATATTAGTCATGATAATTTTATTTGTAGTTCCTAAAACGGAATCCTCAATATTCAGAAAATAATTTTCACTACCAATATCGACTTGAAATTATTTCTTCTGTGGAAATGTGCTATAGAAAAAGGTCATTGGTATTTAGAATATGAATAATTTAAACATATTAGAATTGACCATTTTGTAATATTACAGTTTCATTTCAAATGCATTGTGAATTATACATAATTTCAAACAGAATCCAAAAATGTTAATTAGCTAATTACTATTGTACATCAAAATAAAATTATATAAATGTAGTCATCCTTATAAATATTAAATGAATCAGAAGTTTTTTAAAGTTTTAAGTTGATTTTGATAAACTATATTTTCAAGTTCATTTATATATTTTTGGATTTATGTATGTAGGGAATAACCCTGTTGATTTTATTTAGTTAGTTCTAATGTGTTGGGAATTAAACACAGGAACTACACATTCTGGGCAAATGTATTATTACTATTATGCTGCATCTCCACCACTTAAAAATTAATTTTAAAGATATGGATTTCATATGAGAATTTCAAGTTCAGTGGTGTCTGCTAGCAGGCATCACATGGTAGAAAAGCTTCAGTTTCCATCTCTATTAAGTACTAGCTCATAAATCAGTTACATATATTGATACACTCAAAAGGTTGATAAGTAGTTTCATTCTTCACTTCCCATTTCTTATCACTGGGAACCTCATTTTAAGATGTAATAATGACTGTGATGTACACAATCTTTCCTTAGCTTTGTTCTTTTCTTCAGTCACAGTCATTTGTTTTATTATTTTTATTATTTGTTTTATTGACCTATATATTGTTATTTCCTTCCCTCTCTTCCTACCCATCCCTTTCTACCCTCTCTCCTGATCACCACACTACCAATTTACTTAGGAGGTCTTGGCTTTTTCTACTTCCCATGTAGATTAGATCAATGTATCTCTCTTAGGGTCCTCTTTTTTATCTAGGTTCGCTAAGATTGTCAATTGTAGAATGATTTTTCTTTGCTTTATATCTAAAGGCCACTTATGAGTGAGTACACAGGACATTTGTCGTTCTGGGTCTGGGTTACCTCACTCAGTATGATGTTTTCTAGATCCATCCTTATGCCCACAAATTTCAAAATGTCATTATTTTTTTTTCCCACTGTGCAATAAGCCATTGTGTAAACATACCACATCTGCTTTATCCACTCTTCAGTCTGATCGACTGTCTTTTAGGTATATACCCAAAAGTGGTATTGCAGGGTCTTGAAGTTTTGATTTCTATTTCTCTGATCACTAGGAATGTTAAGCATTCCTTAAGTGTCTTTCAGCCATTTTAGATTTATATGTTGAGAGTTCTCTGCTTGGGTCTGTACAATGATTTTTTTTTCTAGTTCTATTTTTTTAAATGGATTATTTGTTCTTTTGATGACCAATTTCTTGAGTTCTTTTTATATATTGTATAGTTCAGTCCTCTGTCTGATGTGGGGTTGGTGAAGAACTTTTCCCATTCTGTAGACTGCTGTTTTGTCTTGTTGACTGTGTCCTTTGCTTTAAAGAAATTGTATTATTTTAATTTTTTGACTTTTTTAACATTTTATTTATTTTTAAAAATCCTATTCTTTCTCAATTTAAATACCAATACCAGTTCCCACTCCTTCTGCTTCTCCTATTTCCTCCACTTTTCCCCACCCCACTTCCAACCACACCTCAGAGAGGGTAAGGCTTCCCATGGGGAGTCAACAAAGTCTAGCACATTACTTTGAGGTAGGACCTAGTCTCTCCTCACTATATCTAGGCAGAGCAAGGTATCCTTCCAGAAAGAATGGGCTCCCAAAAGCCAGTACAAGCAGTAGGGATTAATTCTGATCTCACTGCCAGTGGCCCCACAGTCTGCTCCAGCCATACAACTGTCACCCACATTCAGAAGTCATGGTTTGATCCTACGCTGGCCCCTTCACTATCAAGCTGGAGTTGGTAGGCCCACATTAGCTCAGATAAGTAGTTCCAGTGGATATATCCATCATGATTTTGACCCCTTTGCTCATATTTTCACTCCTCTAACTCTTTTGCTGGACTTTAGGAGCTCAGCTTCTTGCTTCACTGTGGATCTCTGCTTCTGCTTCTATCAGTTGCTGAATGAAGTTTCTATGGTGACAAGACCCAGCAATATCAGTCTTGGACATATACACACAGGATGCTCAATTACTACAAGAACATTTGCTCAACTATATTCATAGCAGCATTATTTCTATTAGTCAGAAACTTTAAACAACCTAGAAGCCCCTCAATTGAAGAATGGATAGGAAAATATGGTACACAATGGAGGATGACTCAGCTCTAAAAAAAATGACATCTTGAAATTTGCATTAAAATGAATAGAACTAGAGAAAAAAAACATCATGAGTGAGGCAACCAGAAAGAGGAACATGGTGTGCATTATCTCATAAGTTGATGTTAGCTCTAAAGAAAATGATAGTGAGCCTATAGTCCATGACTCTAGAGAATCTAAGTAACAAAGAGAACCCTGAGAGAAACATATATATTTTTTCGAGATTTTAACTACATTTCCTTCTTCCCTTTCTCTCCAAACCCTTCATTTACTCATCTTTGTACTTTGTCACATTTATGATCTTTTTTCATTGTTTCTAAACTTATACATATATATTCATAAATATGTAAATAAATTGGCTCAGTATGCAAGATATTACACACACACACACACACACACACATACACACACACATGTGTGCTCTGCCATGGAGGAAACAATTATCCTTGTAGTTTTGTTTGCTTGATTTGTTTCTAAGAGTGCATGTATGACTCCTTCACATGGAATATGTACACCGTTCTCCAATATTAATGTATCATTTAGATGAGATATATGACCCAATGAAAGTCCTGCCATGATGGGTATAAGTATTTGGATAATCTATTTTGTGACTGAAATGGTGTGCAGTACATATTTAGGAATATGTGTGTGTTTGTGTGTGAGAGAGTATGCATGTACTGAATGATATTGTGAGTCAACTTAACATATGCTGGAGTCAGCAGAAGAAGCAGCTTTAGCCGAAGAAATGCCTCCTTGAGTGAACAACATGGGATGTCCCAGCAATGGTACATGGTGTCATCCTTAGGTTACTGTTCCTTGGTTCTATAGCTCAGGCTGAGCAAGCCATTGGATTCAAGCTAGTTAGCAGCTCCCCTCCATATCCTCTGCATCAACTCCTGCCTCCAGAATCCTTTCCTCTTTGATTCTTTTCCTGATTTATTTCATTGATGAACACAGTACTGAACTGTAATCCTAATAAACCCCTTCCTCCCCAACTTGGATTTTGGGCATGCAGTTTTGTTGCAGCAATATAAATCCAAAGTAAGAAAAATTGGCAGCAGAAGTGTGGTATTGCTGTGATAGACCTGACTATGTTTTGGGAAAGATTGTGGAAAGACATTAGAATTTGGACAATAAAAGCCATTGAGTGTTGAAACCTCAGTGAGATGTTCTATAGGAGTTTGGAAGATAGGAATATTGATAGCCGTGCAGAGGGTAGAGGCCTAGCTTGCAATGCTTCAGGGGGAGATTTAAAGACTCTATCAGGGCCATTTGTTAATTTAAATTAAGATCCCACTGCTCTGATTAGCTAGGGTTGGAGAATCAGCTGTGATTAAAAGATACAGGAACTATGAAAACAAAAAATTTTCTTTGCTGGGGTACTTGATGATATTCATTGGAGCTAAGAAATTAGCAGTCATTAAGAAGAGACCAGCATCACTGAAGTGAAAGTTTCTGGGAAGGGTTTCCCGGGAGTACAGAAAATCCATGTACCTTGTGCTGGCATCCAGACTTAGTAATGTGTAAGTGTCACCCAAATGGTACAGGTTTTGAAGACATGAAGGGGTTATGGAGAGCAGCAGAGGTTGGCACTATGAAAGGCCAGGCAAAGCCATTGGTGAAGGTGTAGCCTCAGTGGCAGTTGAAGGCTTAGGACTGAAGGGGTCAAACAGAGAGTAATCAGAGAAATGTGCTTCAGCTGAGGAAATGCCTCTTTGAGATGCAACTGTAAGGGATTTTCTCATTCAGTGATCAATGGGTGAGGGTCCAGCCCATGGTTGGGTGCTGCTGTCCCTGGGCTACTGTTCCTGGAATCTATAAGAAGGTGGAATGAGCAAGCTATAGGAAGCAAGCCAGTAAGCAGCTCTCCTCCTTATCCTCTGGAGAAGGTCTTGCCTTCTGGATCCTGTCCTGTTTGGTTTCCTGACCTGACTTTTTCCATGATGACTAGCAATGCTGACATGTAAGACAAATAAACCCTTTCCTCCCCAATTTGCTTTAGGTCATGGTGTTTCATCACAGTAATAGAAACCCTAATTAAGACAATGCATTAGTAACATCTAGGAGAAAATGTAGATCACCAATTATAAAAAAGGATCTCTCAGGAGGATATAATTTTAAAAGAAACATGGAGGGCATATGGGAGGTCTTTCAGAAAGGTAAGGAAAGAGAGACATGCTGTAATTATATTATAATGACAGAAATATATACTCAGGAATAAAAATGAAAACACTCTGATTAAGCTCAAGAATGACATGAATATCCTCACAGCATTAACCTGACAAATTCAATATCTGTATTACACTGAGTGATGTTTTCTCCTTGGAGAAAATAACTTCAGAATGAGATAATTTGAAGAGGTAACATTTGGAATATCCTACCAATATATATGACATTGTGGTTTGATTATTTTCTGCATAGACATTTGTTTGATGGCTATGGGAAGAGTAGCTTTAACATTATTCATAAATGAAATAGCCTGAATGTTCTACTTGTATGAAAATGAGTTTACTACTTCACCCAATTTTCTCTTCTTTTAATACAATAGTTTATTTTGAAAAAGTTATTGCTTCGATATTTTTACATATTTGTATAATTTAAAGAAATTATCTTTAGCAATAGTTTTGTGGATAGCTTAATATATATGCATAATAGTTAAATTTTAACATTTAACTCAAATAATTAATAGACATTGGACTTGAAATTCCTTAAAAAATGTAGTATTATTTGCTCAACCATGTTTATAGCAGCTTTATTTGTAGTAGCCAGAAGCAAACAAACTTGATGTCCCTCTACTGAAGAGTGAATAAGGAAAACACGTAAATTTACCCAATGGAATATCACGCAGCTGTTAAAAACAAGACACCAAGAAAGCTGAAGGTAAATGGATAAAAGTAGAAAAAAAAATCATCCTAAATGAAGTAATGAAGTAACTCGTCACTCAGACCCTGAAACTTAAACGAGGTATGTACTCACTTGTAAGTGGATATTATCTTTAAAGTAAAAAATAATCAAACTAGAATCCACAGAACTGCAGAGGATGGTTGATAAGGAGGGACTGAGAGCGAAGCTCGTATTGCCCTGGAAAGGGGAAACAGAAGAGGTTTTCTGGGCAGACTCGGGTGGGTGCTATGGAAGTAGGAGGACTCAGGTGAGGGCTGGGGGAAGGGGATGTGCTGAGAGAGCCAACTTGAACGAGGGTCATTTCAGTGCCCATTAGAGGACTGGTGTGGGAGAGACTCCCAGGAATCTACAGGAATGACCCGAATTAAGACCCCTAGCAAGAATGGGTTCACAACCTGAGAGCTCCTACCTTATTATCCAGATATGGACTGCCAGTAAAGGGGTTGGAACACCAGTCTAGTCACATGATCTTTCTCCTGCAGTCTGGTTAGCCTAGGGGACATGCTGGGGGTAGGGGTGGCATTGAGACTGTGGAAGTTGCCTGCCTGTGTCTAGTCCAGCCTGAGACCTCTGCCACGAGAGTCCGCACCTGACACCGCCTGGAGCAATAGGATTGGAGCATAGGTGGCCTAGAGATAAAGATAGAACCAAAGACACCTGGAGGGAAAAATGCAATGGTGCCTAAGGATGTCTTGCTATACTCATAATTTGGTGCCTAACCTAATAGCCATAGAGAGGCTTCATCCAGTGTCTGGGGTAAACAGATGCAGAGATCCTGGTCAGACATTGGGCCATGCTTGGGGAATCCTATTGAAGGGATGGAGGAGGGAATATGAGAGCCAGATGAGTCACAAGAAATCCAAAGTGTCAGCCGGGTTCATAGCAACTCACAGAGACTGAACTGATAACTAGTGAGCCTGTATGTGGTGACCTAGGCCTATATGTGACAGGGATGTAGCTTGGTCTCTCTTGGGACTCATAACAGTGGAAGCAGGGGCTGTTTCTGACTCTATTGCTGGCTTTTGGGACCCTGTTTTTCGTTCTGGTTTACCTCACCCAACCTTATTGTAAGGTGAGGTTCTTGAACTTGCTACTACTTGCTGTACCATGTTTTGTTGGCAAACATGGGAGGTAGAAGGGAGGTGGAGAGAGGGACTGGAAGGAGAGTAGGGAAGGGAAACTGTGGTTGTGTTTCAAAATAAATAATTAAAAAATATAATCTATGATTTTTTACCTCTTTTTGGTTTAATAAAATCATACTATTATGTACCTTGCCACCAATTCATATGGGCATGTGTTTAGGCAATGATTACCTTTAGGCAGAGAGCCAACAAATAAACTGTAAATGATCTTTCCCAATCATAAAAACATATAAGAATACAACAGAATGAAAACTGTTTAATTCAATGACTCATTTAGTGCTTTGTAATCCTGATAATTATCAAATTTTTGTTTTGTTTTTTTTTTCCCATTGCATTCAGCTTCAAATAGTTAAAACTGAAATTCATCAGGATGAAGTGTTTCCATATATAAATCTACTCAGGACATATTCAAGACAGCAAAATTAACAAATGCTTGTGCAGTTGTGGCTGAAAGAAAACCCATGCACATGGCACATGGGATGAAAAGTTGTCTAGCCTCTGCAGAAATCAGCATGGACGTTTCTCATGAACCTAGGAATCAGCCCATGTCCTTATCTAATAAGTATTCTTATCTAAAGGACTCCAGTTTGACTTATCAGGAGATTCTTGTCAATGAATACAGATAATGAATCTATGTTCAATAGCTAAGTTACAAAAGTAACCTGGGAGTCTAACAGTATAAATGAGTAACAAAATGGGACATATATATGTTATAAGAGATACTATGAAGCCTGAGGTAATGGGCCAATCAGTTTATCATTAATGTATTCCTCTGTGTGATTTCTTTGGGCTTAAATAACTGTGGGACCTGGTGGGATGACAGAAACCAGGCAGAAGAGAAACCCCAACAAGCAGGCCCTCATGTTACAGACATATACAAACAACGAACTTCTCTTCTGTTACAAAGATTTATGTCAAGTTGTTTGCGAGAACATGTAAAAATAGACATAATTTTAATTAAGTGAATTAAGCCGGTCTTACTCATAAAACCCTACCATTTGATTTCTCTAATTTGTGGTTCCTAGATTTTATATCATAAAGAAATCAAGTGTGCATTTAATAAATGAAGGTAGAATAAAATTGACTAGTGGAAAAAAGGGGAAAAATGGGATGGAGAGCTGTAGATAAAATATAGTATAGAGTATTGGATGGGATATATGTATTCCATATACAATAAATAACTAAGAAAATTAAAACTATAGTTAAAAAGTTGTCATTATATTGCATATTAACAATGTCATGTTTTCTAAGCTGCAATCAATACAGACATATTAGTAAAATTATTCAGTTATTTTAACAATGTTGCTTTAGAAAGTAGCCTCTCTTACTCCTTGATATAGAAATCTTTCTGAGTTAATATACTCTGCTATTAGATATGTCTATTCAATGCCACGGTTTTCAAGAATGATTGGTGACATACATAAACCTCCCCTTTTACGTTCTGTTGCAATAGGTGCATGCAATTCTCAGTGGAGTAATTCACTAGGGTTCATAAGTGCATGTGTGGCAAAAATTTATGCAACATTTTTACCTTTGTCTGCAAACAGAGTCAAGCAGCAATAACAACCACTGACTGTGGATATACTAAGCACACGTTGTGAGATTCTAATAAATACAGACATTACTCTTTCACCAAATATCTAAGTAGTAAAGGAATTATACAAAATGGCACATTACACAATGTTGGCATTATAAGAAAAAAGAGCTGAAAAAATTTTGAAAAGAGTAACAAAATCTGACATGTTTGAAAATCATTAAAAAACAAACTACTTGAAAGAGGTGTTTACAGAGGAAAGAGCAGAAACAGGGAAACCAGTTTTATAAAAATGTCAGGCTGCTAGGATAATGAACAAAATCTGTTACAGAGAACGGATTCTGTAAACATTTTGAGAATCATTTCTAAATATTACACTTGGGTGACACAGGATATATTTTAGATAGGGAGCGCGCACGTGTGTGTGTGTGTGTGTGTGTGTGTGTGTGTGTGTGTGTGTGTTGGGTCAGGGATCTCAAATAGAAATCTCACACTCTCTTGTGATTTTTGTCTAGACTATTAAAGATTAAGTACACCGAGAATACATTTTCCAGAAAAGAAACAGAAAAGTCTAGGAAAGAAGTAAAACAAACAAAAAAAATTATGGTAAATACATTAACTATGCATATATTTATTTGGGATTTTCTATATGTTTTCAAATAGAATTATACACTGCACATAAATTCATTAATCTTCATTACAGGAATTGGTGTTTAAGACACAGATTTTTGTCTTTTATTTCTCCCAACACCCAGGAGGCAAAGCAGATGGATCTGGGAGATCAATGCTAGCTTGGTGTTCAGAGGGAGTTTCAGAAATTCAGTACTTGTATTCAGACCATGTCTCACAATAAAATGCATATTTAGACTCTCTAATTGAGTTCTCCTTCCATGGGTCCTTACTAAATTTACAGAATCTTCTGAGTGGTCTAGAAAGTTGACTAAGGGTTGGGCCAGTATCAGAGATGTGGGAGATCTCCACATGTATAGTATAATTAATAAAACCCCAGAGACAGAAATTGAGGTTCAACCTGAAGGTCAGAAAAGCAAAATAACCAGCCATTGGCTCTTAATTCTACCTCAGTCCAAAATGGTTATCCTGCCTCCAGACATCTCAGAGTGAGATTGAGTGTGAGAGCTGTCTCTTCCAATTTTATATTCCTCTCCAATACTGGGATTAAAAGTGTGCACCACAACCACCCCGTATCTATGGCAAAGTAGCATGGATACTAAGATTAAAGGCATGTGTCACCACTGCCTGGTCTGTAAGACTGATCAGTGGGGCTGTTTTACTCTTAGATTTTCAGGTAAAGTTTATTTATTAAAATACAAATGAAATATCACTTCACACATGTCCTTAGCCACATAAGTTTTGTGGAGGTATGGTATAAGATAGACCTCAGATTGGAGTGGCGCTAATGCAGCCAGTTAGCCTAGAGACCTTACACACTGAGGTCCTGTTAGAAGCTGGATTGGAGAGTTTTCTGAGGTCATTTACCCTGGGCACTTGTCTCTTTACCAAGGCACTGTGAAGGTGAAGAAGGAGAGATAGTCAAAGTCCAGAGGAGTCCCAGGATGTAAAATTTCATGAGAAAGAACTAGAGCAATTTGCCAAGTTTCTGAATCAGAAGGGGATAACCTTGGATTAAACCCTGGAAGATATGGGGTTCACCCTGGATATTCTTTTCGGAAAGGTGTTCAGCTAGACAAGCATCTGTTACTTTGAGTCCTTAGAGATCAACTTCAAGTACATGTATGAACTGCAGCCCTGCTGCAGAAGCAGATAACAAGAGCCCTTGGGCTTTTTGCAAAGCAGATACCCAGATGCAGGCCAGCAAGAGAAATCACAGAAGTATGGGGAATCCTGTGAGAGAGAACTACACTCTGACCACATCCGTCTCCAGAACAACATGCTCTTTGATGACGCTGAAGGATGTCGTTGGAGTGTGGTTCTGTAATCAGTGTCAGAAGTACAAAGACCAAGCACTAACATTTCCTAATGATGGGAGTATGAGGCTGGAGGATCCCCTTTATAGGGTGTACTGTATCCTTTCCTTTGCCCCACACAAAGCCACAGGAGTCTCCCTTCATCACTTTCTTTTTTTTGTATTTAATCTTTTTATTTTTAAGTATAAAAAGTGACAATAATGACAGCAGAAGAATTCAGAGAAATATAGGAGTCGCTTCATAATTTATAAAGTCATTTATAAAGCAGTTTTGTCCCATGAGCTGAAATGTTAAGTCACCATAGGAATTACACTTGGCTTCTTTACTTAGGATGTAACCCAGACCCAAAAAGATGAACATGGGATGTACTCACTCATAATCGGTTTCTAGCCATAATTAAAGGACATCGAGCCTATAAATTTGGGATCCTTGAGAAGATAATAAGAAGGTGAACTCCCAAAAAAAGATATAGTAATCCTCCTGGATATTGGAAGTAGACACGATCGCCAGGCAAAATTGGGAACTTGAGGGTTGGGCGAGACTGGGCCAAGGGAAGATGGGGAGAGAAAAGTGTGAAGGGGAGAATGGGGGGAGCTCGGAGGAATGGGATGCTTGGGATACAGGAAGGGTGGATATGGGAGCAGGGAAGCATATATCTTAATTTAAGGAGCCACCTGAGGGTTGTCAAGAGACTTGACCCTAGAGGGGTTCCCAGGTTTCCAGGGAGACGCCCCCACAAATATGCACTGAGTTTTTTCTGCATCTTTCAATTGGTTTTGTTTTCCTCATAGCTCAAATCCTTTAGGGATTGAACAGTTTATCAAACATCCAGTGATGTTCATAGACAGATGACCTAGTCATTGAATCCATAGGTTCCAGATTGGAATAGTGTTAATCTCATTGCAGTCCCAAATATATTAATTGGATAGGTAATAATTCTTATTTTACAGGGTTACTAGATGTTGTTGAAGATATATATGTTTATAACACTTAAAATATTTAGAGCATAGAAAATGTATAGTTCAATAACATCAATAAAAAAGAATGTTAAAAAATATTTAGTCTACCTTCATTCTACACATCAAATAACATGACTCGTACTCCAAAGCTGTCACACACTTAGTACAATAATCAGCCCTCTTTAATAGCACATCCAAGCACCAGAAACAAGGATTATTTTATTTATTAGTGGCCTTTATAACTTCAGAGAAGAAGCTTTCCATTTTATAAATTTCTGATAAAATATTTATAAATCTCTTACAATTTGAACTATTCCATGTCTTTCTATTTTCAGAGATTTTAAACAATCTCTAAAATTAATTTTCTTCATGCAATATATGGTTTTAAAATATCCATGCTTTGTTCCTTGCATCATCTAGTTTAGTTCATTCCATGCTTCAAACTTTGACGTGTACATTTTTTTGTAAACAGAGGCTAAAACTTCTAGTTCGACAAAATAGCACAGTTAATTTGAATTTCTTGCAGACAAATTCACAGATTCAAGTTCAAAATGCCACTCTGCAAAATTCTCCACTCTACTTTTAGCTGAGATTATCTTTTCTCAAAGCTTGTTCTGTTTCTTTTTTTTTTTTAGTACCCAATGCCAGTTTCAGCTATACAGTGGAAGACAAGCCCAAGAAGTCCACTTAAAATTCAAAAAGTTCACATAGAGAAACAATTTAACACTTTAGAATTTGTTTGCTGTACTCACAGATGGCTATAAATTATGATATGCTCACTTTTTGTCTAGTCTGTACCTATCTGTATAAAATGTATGATTTAATATGATATTGTAGGTCCTTCATTAAATGAGACACTTGAATTTCATTCCAGGCTCCAATGAACAATTCTGAATGCCACTCAAAGTGATAGGTCCAATCTGTGTTTTTTTTTCCACTGACACAAGTTTGCAAAACTATCATCTTTTTTTCTTTATTTTGTTTTTTGATTTTTTTTTTTAAAGAAAGAAACTAGATTGGATGAAATAAGATGCCAGCCACTCATTACAATACAGAAACATCTACACAGCCTGCCATGGACTTATAAAATATAATCTTCCTGATTCCTGATTTTAACTACTCGATTGATTAATAGAGTCCATTAATTTCTAATAGACATGAAAGTGAAACCTAGGTGTATAAATCAGTATTTGACAAACCATGAAAGCTACACACGTTTTCCAGGTGATAACATGGAATTTATCAGAAACAGACTCAAGTATTTGTTGCTTTTTATAATTTGGCCTTGGGGTTATGCACATTCTGACCTTATTTAGCCAATTAAAGAATGAAGATAAGTTTCAGGTGGACATTGAGTGTGGCATGATACGGGTAGATCATTGCAAATTAAGAGGTTTGTTACAAAAATTATTAATACTATCGTAAGAAAAACAGAGAAGCAAATTTAGTGGCGTTTCTAAAGAGAGTTTAAATGTCAGCATCAGAGACAGACAACAAGGCAGAGGTTCTACAGGTGGAATCAGAGGCCATGTAGCCATGCAGCAGAAATAGGAGTCTCTTCTTACACGTATGTGTCTTAGGCTCAAGGAGGCTTGCCAGTCTGGGCATGCTCTCAGACATGATACTCATGCAACAAGTAAGGAAGGGATTGGGGAACAGGTTGTGAGGCAAAACAATGTCCCCTTCAACATATACTTACAGTAAAAGATCCCAGGATGTCTGTTTGCTCTGGATTCAGACACATCTCAATAGGATTCCTATAGGAATTTCTCAGAGTGAAAGGGAGATATTTTTTGTCTGAGCAGTGTTTAGGTTCAAACACTATATTCTTTTTTGTTTGTTTGTTTTTCATTTTTTTAAAATTTACTTCTTACTTTGCATACCAACCTCAGTTTTCCTCCTCTTCTTTTATTTTTATTGAGCTCTACATTGTTCTTTGCTCCCCTCCCTGCATCTCCCCTCCCCTTCAACTCTCTCCCAAGGCCCCCATGCTCCCAATTTACTCAGGAGATCTTGTCTTTTTCTACTTCCCATGTAGATGAGATCTATGTATGTCTCTCTTAGGGTTCTTGTTGTGGTCTAGGTTCTCTGGGATTATAATTTGTGGGCTGGTTTCCTTTGCTTTATGTTTACAAACCACTTATGATTGTGTATATGGGATAATTGTCTTTCTGGGTCTGAGTTACCTCATTCGAAATGACGTTTTCTAGCTCCAATTTTAAAACATTCCAGAGATCCATCAGTTGATGAATGGATAAGAAAAAAAATGTTGACCATCATATAAAGGAATTTCATTCAGCAATAAAGAAAAGAGTAGGGTATTTGCAGGAAATGTTGGAAAAGGACAGCATTATATCAAGTACAATTATATCAAGTACAATTATATCAAGTACAATTTTCTAGTAATTCATGACAACACTGGAGAAATGGTCTTAAAAAAACTAGAATAAAAAAATAGAAGAAAGGTGGATGCTAGAATACTTTGGCATTAAACGAAGACGAGGTTATTAGAGGGAAAAAGCAGCAAAAAGAAAGAGCCTGGGGTTTAGTGTTGGGAGTGTCACAAGAAAATCCATAATGTCAAGACACATACATATAAATGCCATAGAGAAATCAACTACTTTCCATACCAGTTTAAAACATATTTAATTTCAGTAGCTCCTTTGTTATGTAAAATATAATTACATATTTTCTCCTTTTTCCTTCCAAACCACCCTTGACCCTCTTCTGCCCTCTTCTCTCTTAACTTCATGACAATTTTCTTTAATTTTTATTATGTACATATGTATGTTTATGTGTATTCCTACATATATACCTAAATTGTTCAATATAATTTGATCAGTTGACACATTATTAGTCCATACAATCTTACTTGCACGTGTGAAATTTTATCAGCAATTAGGTGGGGCTATTGAGGTCACATATCTTGGAGGAGTACCTTCCACAAAACTTTAAAACTAACATAATTCCTTTCTGTATTCTACATATGTGCCCTTATAGTTTGCTGATATTATAACTCTCATTCATCAATAAAAGCATTTAATACACTGCACAAAATGATTTACCTTCCCTTTCTGTCTTAAATTCTCTACTTACAAAGCATTATTATTTCTTCTCACATAAATAATTCAGTCTTGGTTCAACCATTGACTTATTGTTGTATGTTAATATATAATATAAATTGTTTGGCAAAAAGACTGGGAAGTTAAAGAGCAAAGAACACGCAGAAACATCTGAAGTTTAGTATTTGGTAGTAAAAGGAATCAGAGATCCTTGGATGACTGCCAAGAATTTTAAATTGTTAACAAAATATTAGATAAGATTAGATCAATAAAGGAAAATGCTTAGGAGCACAGATACACAAAGACCTAGTCAAAGCTGAAATGATTAGAAAAAGAAAATAAAGTCCATTTACTTTTAATAATATTCATAGCAGTACTATACATACACACTTAGCAGTCTTTTCTCATTCTTGCTTCAAAATACCTGACAAGAGCATCCTAAGAAAGGAAGTGTTTCTCCAGGATGGTGAAGGATTGGAGAGAGGAAGGAGAGAGAGCTGCTGTCGCATTGGTTAGTTCTCCTTTAAATTCCATTGAGGAACTGACCAGACTGTGAAATGACGTAATCTGAAACAGAGTGGATTTTCTCACCTCATTCAAACATCCTTGGAAATAATGGCAGCCTCAGAAGAATGTTGTTAGGGCCTAGATGTGTGTTCTCATTAGTTATTGGATGTGATTTTATTTGGATGTCTAAAGTTTCTCTCATTTTATTTCTGCATTCAGCTATGTACTTAAATTAACATGGGCTCATTGATATTTATTTTATGTCTACAACTATTTAAAATTATGTTTAGTTTTAAATAACTTTTGGATTCTTGCGATAATCATATTTTTATTTACAGATATTTTAATATTGTAAATTAATTATGTATTACAATATTTGAGAACATATACTGGCTTTTAATAAAAACTTTTTCCTGAGGATGATAATATTATTTCAAAATTGGTGATTATTTTCCTGTGTAGGAAGGGCATATATATATATGTATAAATATACAAGCATTTATGTATATGTATGAATATATCATAATTGAAGCATTTTAAATATTGTTACCTTGGATTTTCTGTCCTCTGGTGCTATTTCTTAATATTTTTCAGCAAAATATAGGAACGACTAAAATAATAAGCTGACAGAATTTATGACAAGGTTACTTTTTAATGATGTATTTTTCTCATACCAAAATAATTAGATGAAAGGTTTAAAAATTCCTGTGAAAAATTATGTTACTTCAAAAAAAGAAAAATTGTCAACTGGGACTCTAAATCACTAGTTCAAAGCAAAGGGCTTGAGGAAAAGCCTCAGTTTTCTGTTTGTTAATGCTGAGCAGAACAAACAAGCAGCTTCCATAGCACAATCTTTAGTCAATTCCACCCTGGGCTAGGACACCACTGGATTCTATAGGGTCCTGTTTCACAGCTGCTATGCATTTTTTACTGGGTTGGAGGACTGTAAGCTTTCATGTAGAAAAGGTCCTTGTCTAAGCTGGAAACTGTAGGGTGCCTATAATGGAGAGAGCAGTTGGAGGGTGTTTCTCATTTATTCAGAGTCACAGTAAATACAGACTGCTCACCATCCCATCACTTGAAGCATAGATATCTATAATACTACCACCACAAGCCTCTTGATGTCTCCTCAACTTGTTTATTCTCATTTTACTAGCTTCGTGAATTAATTCAGTATCTGCTTTTTTGCATAGACTGAAATGTTTTGTTAAGCAAACTTTATAAGTTTACAGAACTGCAATTGAACCTTGCCTTTGTGATGTACTATACTTAGGAGGTGTTCAGCATCTATCTGGGCACATGTTCCTATGATGGGCTTTAATGACACAACTTCAGGGACAAGCAGGCCTGAAGTCTTCTTCTATGATCTCATCACTTTGCAAAGATTATTTTGCAAGCTGACCTAGTCTTCTGCTTGGGAATCTGCTCTCAGCTAAGTATTTCTGCCAGCCCAGAGGACAACCACAATGTTCAGATACATAGCATCACTCTATTTGTCAGACTGGACCAGGAAATCTGTTCCTACCACTAAAAAGATGAGAATTTAATAATTCTTACTTCAAAAATATTTGTTCCTCTTAATGTTTTGTTTATTTTCTTAATTGCACCTAATAAATGTTAATTTGTCATCTTCAGACAATATCTATAGAACATAATATAGTCCAATTCTGTCTGTCCATCTGGGAGACATGATAGGTTGGGGCATAGCAAAGGTCTAGAACAAAGTGCTTCTAGGAAATAAAAACGCAATATTACCCTTTCTCTGTGCTCTTGTACTTCATATAGCACACTACAAACAAAGAGTTGTTTGCTCAATAGGTGACAGTTCAAGGCTTTTGTGAGCTGACAGAACAATTTACCCGAGAAACACAGAGAATGGCTGTAATTTCTCACATGTGCTGTGGCCCCAGATGCATACCTAATTTAATTACTTTATACTACATTATAATCACTTGAATATTGCCAGGAATTTCTAGACAAGTGGGCATTTTGGAATAAAAATAATTTCTTTTTACTCATTGTATATAATGACAGATATTAATAGAACTAAATTTGAAAAAATAATGAGCTTTTCATTTATAATAAGGGGGAAATTACAATAAATCCTACAATAATAAAAAGGCTAACACTCCTAATAGGAACTATTATTTCTACAAGGTCATAATGAAAGGGCACTATAATACTATTCCCATGAAGGAAAAACCTGACAAGAAATAAACATGGCAAACTATGTGTATAAAAAGACAGATGCCTGTCAAATAAGACAAATGTATGGTGAAAATGACTGATAACCCCCAAAATAGAACAATTAAATTTGAAGTATTAGAATGCATTAAAAAGTGCTATATAAACTTATTAACACATTTATGCATAAATTCTTAGGTTGAGTGCATATATCATATGGAAAGCATAAGAAATTTATGTCCTGACAAAATTTATGTCTTGAAAAAAATTGGAAACTTGGGGGTGGAGGGAGAAGGGAGGTTGGAAATGAAAGAGATGTGGAGAAGGGGAGGGGTAAAGAGAACTTGAGGGAATGGAATGGTCGAGATGGAGGAAGGACAGAGATGAGACCAAGAAAAGAGATATTTTGATCGAGGGAGCCATTATAGGGTTAGCAGAAACCTGGCTCTAGAGAAATTCCCGGTGATCCAAAAGGAAGACCCCAGCTAAGATCCCAAACAATAGAGAAGGGCCCCGATCTTGACTTTCCCTGTAGTCAGATTGATGAATATCTTAAATATCACTGTAGAACCTTCATCCAGCCACTGATGGAAACAGATACAGAGAACCGCACTGGAGTACTGGAATGAGCTCCCAATGTCCAGCTGAAGAGTGGGAGGAATGAGAATATGAGCAAAGAGGTCAAGATCATGATGGGTTCACCCACTGAAGCAGTCTACCTGAGCTAATGGGAGCTCACCAACACCACCAAGACTGGGAAGCAACATGCATTGGACCAAACTAGTCCCTCTGAATGTGGTTGACAGTTACATGGCTGGGGCAGACTGAGGGCACACTGGCAGTGACACCAGGATTTATCCCTACTGCATGTACTGGCTTTCTGGGAACCTATTCTCTTTAAATATATACCTAGCTCAGCCTAGATATAGTAGGGAGGGCCTTCAACCTTCCCCAAAGCAGTGTTCTTACCTTCTCTGAGGAATAGATAGGGGTGGGGTGGGAGGGTATGTGGAGGAAATGGGATGAGGAGAGGGAGTGAGAACTTGGATTGGTATGTATAATGAAATTTAAAAAAAAAAATAAAAGAGAAAATGAAATGAAACCAAAACAACAACAACAAAAAGAAACAAAAAAGAAAGAAATTTATGTCCTTAATATGGAAAATTGAAGATCACAGGTTATTACTTAAGACAAATGCTTGAGATTCCATGACAGGACAGTAGTAGTGAAAATGGCTTTGTATTTGACTCTTCAGAGCCTTAGAAAGTGTAAGTGTAGAGCCAACTTTTTAAAAAAATGTTAAATATCAGTTAGAGCTTTTGTTGAGAAAGACAAAATTGGAAAGATTGAAGTCAAATAGTGAGGGAAGATCAAGGATGTCTTTTCCCTGAAACATGGTTAGGGATGTAAGGAGATTAAGGGTATATAATTGAAGCTAACACTAGGCTAAAATGTGCATCAATTTACCTGAAAGGTAAAAAATTTTCAGCATCAAGGTAAAGAATAGGAATCAAAAATCAGTGACAAAAGACCAGAACGAGTATGAGCAAAAAATACACACTTAGAAAGTAGATGGGAGAATATCAGGCTTCCTAATTCAGCTTTTCCACTGTAATTGATTCTTTGGGACTCTCACTGGTATAGATTTTCTTAATATGACTTTGAGGAATAATGAGTATTTATATATTAGTAAATGGTTGAAACTAAAGAAATTAAGATTACTCAAAGTCTTGATCCCCACCACTTTTAGTTTTATTTTGGAGAAATATTAATATTTATCCAGGATATCTTTGAATAAAGCATTAATATGAAGTATACTTATTAAAAATCAAATATTCCTATCATTGCTATACCACTAAAATTGCATAGGCTTCTGTTTCAAAAGTTTTTGTGAATTAGTTGGTTAATACTCATACTTTGAATTTCAGTAGCATAACCAAGAGGAAATATCTTCATTTATAATTCTAACTGTGCTGAAAAGATAATTGATACAACAGAATCAAAATATGGTCAATGGCTAGGGAATATTTCCCTAGACAGGTAAAAAAAATCAAAGGAGGGTCTTATTCTTACTGATTACACCTGCAGCAGAAAACAGAATACCACAGCACTGAAATAAGGAAGACATTTTACAAACAAGTATGAGATGACAGAGAGGTGCTGGAGTCCTCCCTGGATAGTCCAACTGGGCTTGGCAATTGATGCTCATTTTACCTATGGATTCTGCACTTCCAGACATGGGGATTGTATTTTTCTTGATGATTTCACTTTGAAAAAGCGGTGTATGGGTCCTTGAGAAAGCTTTCTCTGCCTTTTAAAATTAACAAGAGCATCAGATAATATTTATATTTAAAGGGTCAGTGATGGGATTTACAATTCTCCAAGAAAAGAGAGGTCCCGGATGTACAGTCAGAGAGAAACCTCTATTAAATATTATCATGTTGAGAGGCCTTTGAATCCATCTTGATTAAAACTTAACCCATTATTTATTTATTTTTACAATTAACTCAAGATCTTTCTTCACAGATCTAAGTCACAGACCTCAGAGGATGAAGTAAATATATTTCACTTCCAGAGACTCAAACTCATAACATTAACCTTCACATGTAATGGGTTGACAGCACTAAAGTAGTGGAGAAGTTATTATGTGTGTAAAAGGAGATGAAGGATTTTTCTGTCAAGTAATGTAAGACTTATTTAGGGTTAAATGTGCTTTAACACATGGCATGGCTGAAACACAGTCCCAAAGGACAATTATACAGTAGACATGCCATTGCAGGGCCATGGTGTTTTTCTTTGAAAGCAGGATTAGAGTTTATTATTCGAACAATTACTTGGTTTAATGTGCCATACTTTCTGCAAGCACTTAAAAATGACCAAACTACTGCAGAATGATGCTCTACTTTCCTTGATTCGTAAATGAAAGATTGTAACTGCACCCGAGTTAATTTAGAAAATTTAGAGCCTAGTTATTCAGCAAGGCAGAAACTCAGAAGAAAAGAAAGGGATTGTAACTGTCAATTATATTGTCGCTCAAGTTCTTTTTACAAATTTGATAGCTCAACCACCAGACAGTGCTAACACTGGAGAGAGAAGGCGACCCGAGTGTAAAAGAAGCAAGCAATACCTTTTAGTAGGCGACAGGCCAGGCATCTCTGGTTTGTCCATTCCAACTGTGATCATCCATCCTCTTGACTACATCACATAGTTTGCCTGCAGGATTCCCATAGCCATTGTGATTTTGCTTTCTCTGCATCCCAACAGTACTTGTTTCCCTTATCCTGTAGATGCTAATTATTCTCAGTAGGGTAGCTGCAGAATTTTTTCCTCTAAATATGCCATGGCTATTTGTGACCATTTCTTGAATATATCTAATCAGTTAGCAGATATTTCAGGAAGATAGGCTTCAGTGGTTGAGCAGTTCAGAAGTTGCCTGGAGATCCTGTTAGTAACTCCGATTAAATTGGGTCTCAAATGTAGGGTTCAGTGAAATAATTTCTTTAGTTTTTCATTGGTTGCCCTATCCAAAGTGCATCACTGTGTTATGCAGGAGAAGGCAGCAAAGTAGAGATCATATCTTTTTTGGCAATTTTTATTTAAATTAAATTTAAAGTATGAACATATAGACATAAGGCATCAAGACTGTACGTATTTGTGAGTGTGATAATATTATATGCTTAAATATGTATTATAATATGTAATAAATCAGATCAGTTCTTTGATAAGGACCACCACAAGATAAATAGATGATTTGTTAGGAATGAAGATTGGATTGTAAATGGAACTAATTTTCAACAATCACTTTGTTTTCATTCTTTGTATGAGTTAATGTCTGCATTTACTTTTGTGAACAATGTGTGCACATGTTACCTTTAGAGGATAGAAGAGACAGATCCCTTGAAAGTGGAATTGCAGCAAATTATAATATGCAGACTGGGAACCAAACACAGGATGTCTGCAAAAGTAACAAGTGTTTTTTTTTTCCTTTCTTTCTTCCTTCCTTCCTTCCTTCCTTCCTTCCTTTCTTTCTTTCTTTCTTTCTTTCTTTCTTGCTTTCTTTCTTCCTTTTTCTTTCCAAAAGAAAACAAACTATTTCTTTTCATTATACATAGCAATCCAAGTTCCCACTCCTTCCACTCCTCCCATTCTCTCTACATACCCTCCCAACCCACCCCCATCCACTCCTCAGAGAGGGTAAGGCACATTTTTGGGGGGTATGGTCAAAGGTCCTCTCTACTATATCTAGGCTGAGCAAGGTATCATCCAAAGAGAATATATTCCCATAAAGCCAGTACAAGCAGTAGGGATAAATTCTGGTGCCTCTACCAATGACCCCTCAGTCTGTTCCAGCCATGCAACTGTCAACCACATCCAGAGGGACTAGTTTGGTTCTAAACTTGCTCCTTCCTCAGTCCAGCTGGCGTTGGTGAGCTCCCACTAGCTCAGGTAGACTGCTTCAGTGGGTTTACCCATCATTGTCTTGACTTCTTTATTCATTTCTTCACTCTTCAACTTGACTTTGGGAGTTTGTAACAAGTGCTCTTAACCACTAAGCCATCTCTCCATTCCTATGACAAACATTTTTAGAAGAAGAACAAAATTTTTTGACTATTACTCATTATGAAATATATGTTTTTCATAAAATAAATGCAGCAAAATCTGAATAAATGGCTGAGTAGTTAATAACATATGTGTTACTCTTGCACAAGTCCTGTGTTCAATCCGTAGAACCTAATCAAAGTGACTTACAACATCCTGTATCTTCAGCTTCATGTTATGAGAATCTGTCTTCTGACCTCTGTAGGGTCCAATATGCATGTACACACCGCCTGACACACATTCACATTCACATAAATGATAAAAAAGTAAACTAGAATAATAAAATAAACCTTTATAAGTTAAACCTGTAGGTTTTCATTAATTATTATTGGAATAAATTCAGGCATATAATTATATGTTTTTAATTCTATTTGGTATTTATCCCTTTTGAGTTTTTGTCTTGATATATTTTCACTTCTTATTTGTTTAGTAGCTGACATCAGTGAGTTAAAAAAGCAGGGAGAACTTTCCAATCAATTTAATTTTATCCATGGAAAATCTATTATATAATATAGGGTCAATGATGTTTTAAACACTTTCCTGAATTGCCACAGGAACGTGTAGAAATCCACATACTAATGGGGAAACATGGTGGTTATTCCGCCAACCATGAAATATGATTACTAGGAACGTCAGAGAAATAAATACAAAAAAAATAAGTCCCTTGGAGGAATAGCTGAGCAAATTTTAAATTCATGAGTTTCTGTAGATATTATGTTGCAGGGAAAATATTTATGTGAATATTATGGTGTCTGAGCTTCATGGTAAGTGCTTGCTGAAAAGCTGAGTTGCACCTCTAGCCAGTTTTTGGCAATGGACTACATTAATCTTAAATACAGAGGAATATTAATCTTCTTATTTCTCCTCAGCAAAAATAATAAATATGTCATCCACAAAACCAGCTTCTAAAGAGGCTGGCATGAATATGAACGTGTATAGACATGGATGAGGTAGATGAAGAGAAAAACAAGTCCCTAAGGAGAAGAAAAATTTATTGTGGCAGGAGGAGAAGTTAAAGAGCACAGAGAAATGAGTTGCTTGCTGCTTGTTTGTGTAAACAAAACACTGTTCTTCAGAATCCATTTTAGAGCGTTGATAAGGAGTTAGAAATTAGAAGCTGATGGCAGGCCCAGCTATTTAAGGGTGCTCTTTCTTCACAATTAATTCTCTCTACTCTTTTCTCAGTAATAAAGCTTGATGTTTAATTTAATAAAATGCATAAATCTCAAGCCTCTATCTCTTTCGTTTAAATAAGAGAAAACAAATAGTGTATAAAATTGGGAAAAGCCACTAAGTAAGATAATGGGTCTATATTATATTGTAGCAATGAACTTAGCAACATTTCTGGTATTGTCAGGCTTATGAGATATGGTTTCAGGGTGTGGTTTTGTGTGGTTTATGTAACACAGCTGAGAAACTTTGGCTTTGTTTTCTATTTGCATCACTTTCAAAACACAGCCTTATAGGTGCTTTTCATATGTATGAAATTCAAATCTTCCCATACTAGCTTCTACATAAAAAACTGAATTATAGCACTGTTCTTGGATATATACTTTTTCAAAATACATCTTAAATATTTACTAAGGGATTTTTATACATCAAACATTCATCAAATGTAAGAATAATGTATAATTCTAGGAAGCAGAAAAGATCACTATAGTTATTAAATATTTAATATAGTAGAAGATATTTTATTATAAATAACATTCTATTATATAAGATAATAAAATTTTTATTAGCAATAAAGTGATATTTATTGAGACTTAAGAGGGAAGCCACTCTCTTTAGAAATTTTTCATCATAGATATTACACATTTTGAGAGTATTTTGACCAAAAGCCAAATGATGGCTTGGAAAATCATATAAATATTATATATAAATTTGTTAAATAATAGGTGAATTTAAATATAATAAAGATGATGTCAGGATGATCTTCTGCTAATCTGTTCTTTACAGGCATATGGAAGCAAGGAGTGTTGAAATAAAAGTCCTAGGATAAATAACACTGGAAAAAACATGTAGGGCATTGATAGCACTTTTGGGCATTCCCTTTCCTCTGAACAAAGCTCTACATGTTAACATGTCATAACCGTGATTATGACATGTTAATAATCTAACCAAATAAGAAAATAAATCTAAATCAAATGAGAAAGTTTTAGAAAACTTAAAGAAGTCATGCAAATTCTTAATCAACAAGATGTTCAGTTATCCATAAAAAGACATTTCTTAGTTTTTTTTATTATCTTATGTATTGAAAAAATAGGTTAGTTTTCTTATGTTCTCATTGGTCATGCTGAATAATTATTTAAAATTAATCATCAGGAGTAGAAATTTTAATAACTAACTTTTATGATAATATTTAACTCTAGAACCCTTATTGTGCTGCTATGCCATGAACAAAGATAGTGTGGCATGCGTGATGAAGAGTACCCATGATGCTGAGATCCTGGGCACACATATGTATCACAAATAGAATTACTTCTTGCAGGCTACAACTCCCAAATAACTATTAACATGGAATATTTAGAATGTGTCATTGTAATGATAATCCTTTCACTGTTATTTGAATTGAACATTTTGTTTCCATGATTTTACAAAACTGTCCTTTTTGAAACTGATATAAAATAATTATACAGCATGTAGTTGACTCTCAGATATATTGAGAATTGTAATAGAATGTAAAGGAAACATATTACAAGTGTTATACTGTGTAAAATATTTATTAAAAATTCCATGTGGGAAATCTTAATGGTTAATAACAATTGCTGAAAAATCTGAATGCCTACATTAAATCCCTGAAATTCATTTAGTAGAAGAATAGAAGCAGCTCCAATATCTCCAGTTATCTTTTGAGCTACACATGAACAACTGGCATGTGTACCATCTCTCACAAACAAACATACAGACAGACACACAAAACTTAAAAATAAAATGTTATATGAATAACATAAATATTTTTTTGTTTCCTGGTAAAGTCAAACATCCTTTAATAGAAATTATTTCAAGAAAAGTCATTTTGAAAACAGAACTCAGTAGTAGAAATTGGTTGCCCTTTTTAGTCATAATTGAAGTCACAAATTCCTATGTCAAAACTGTAGTCAGTTTCTCATGTGGGTTTATTTAGAGTTAAGACATTTGTAGAATTATTAATGTTAGACTAAGTTTAAGAGAAGCTCTTCTGGTGTAGGAAGTGCCAACAGCAATAATGGCCATACCAAACCCAAAACACTGTCAAGACACCAAGAGATGTTTTCCTCTGCAAGAGAAAGATAGGTCTGAGGAGAAACCAAATCTGAAGACAAACTGGTTTTAGGCTTTTCTCCAGAATTGTGGAAAGACAAATTTCTTTGTGGAAAGATAAATTGCTTTGTTGAAACTGAAGTCACAAGTATTTGTAATGATATTTCTAGGAAACAAATATCTTTTCTATTAACTGAATTTGTCAAAGAATCAAAAGGAAAAGATTATTAAATTTTATAAAACATGTATGGTTGACCTTATAACTTGTGAACCACATTTTTCAAAAGCAGACACTATGAAGAAGATGCTATATCTCACAAGAAAAAAGCAGAATATGGAAGCATACTTCACATACCAACGAAGAAGAAGATTTAGGAAAGTAATAAAAAAGAGGGAGGAGAAGGTAAAGAAGGAGCAAGGGGATAAAAAGGAAGAATTAGAGGGGGGAGGAAAAGGAAGAGCAGGAGTAGAAGAAGGAGAAGTAAGAGAGTAGCAGACTGCAGAAATAGCAAGCAGTCAGAATGATGAGATTAGTTCCTCAGTAAGCAAAATCCAAGAATAGACAGGACATCTTAATCCCTGGAATAAGGAAGCTGCATCAACTGGCATAGCTGACATCTTCCATATTCCGGCTTCTTCAGTGAATTTGTTTCATTGATGCCCATATTCCCATGTTATGTTATTATTTAAAGTGGAGAAAGTAAGAAATACTTTTCATTTTATCCAAAACTGAAGTATGCTTGATAGACATGCCCACACATAAAACACTTTGAGTTATAGTTATGAAAAAAATATTCCATTTATTGTCAACTAAATTTGCACATGCTGTGACTTATAAAAGTTTTAGAGATTTCATCTCAACATATGTTTTACAATTGCATATATGGATATATGTATCATACATCTTACTCCTTATTGCAGTAACATTATGGGATGTGTGTTATTACAAACTTTCAATGTTCGGTTGAAGAAACCAGACTGTGAGTTTACTTTCCCAGTTTCTTTTACCTCGTATCTTCCTTATACTACTACCTAAAAGTAAGGCAAGCACTTTGAATGGTTTCTCCATAAAGTAATGGTGTATATTAGAAAATATGGTTTTTGTTTTGTTTGTGTTTTTCAAAACAATATTTCTTTGAAAAGCTTTGGCAGTCATGGAAATCATGCTGTAGACCAGACTGGCCTTGAATTCATAGAGATCCACCTGCCTCTGCTTCCCAAGTGCTATGAATAGAAGCATGTGCCACCGCCCTCTGTCATGTTATAGTATTTTTAATTGCTTTCAATACTATATTATGTATGCATTATCAAAACAGCTCATGTTCCACAGTGTTCAGATATTAGATGGTGGTTGAAAAATAAAAATATACAACAAGTAGGCTTGAAACAATCATTATTTTTTGTACTAATGAATTTGCACATTAGGAATTTGAAAAGGTTTTAGTGAAGCAGGTATCTTATTTATTTTTTGGTGGTATATTTTAACATGCAGTAAAGAGTTGACTAGGATTGAAGCATCGAATCACGAGCCAGGATGTAACACGACGGACACACACACAATGCATGCGTGTGTTTGTGTGTGTGTGTAATTAGAATTACTTCCTTATTACATTGCTTTACCCTTAATCACCTCTGAGAAATGTTCAGAGGGCAGGCATTTGAGAAATTCTCAAGTTACTCAAAATTGTCTTTGTATGTGTATGGGTATTGTGTGTGTGTTGGTGTATGTGTGTCTATGTAGATGTGAGCATACATTTGTACACAAATGCATGTGTATGTGTTTTTCTTTATTTGTATATATATGTATATGTATATGTATAAATATATATATATATGATTTGTGGTTCTTGTATGAGTGTAAGTCTTTGTATGTATATGAATATTGGTGTATATATATGAGTTTTTGTATGCACGTCTGTGTGGTGGATTTTTGTATGTCTGTGCACATGTGTATATGTGTGTGTGCATGTCTTTTTCGTATTATGTATTTATGTATATATCTGTGTCTGTGTCACATACATATATGTGTATATCTATAATACAATGACTGCTCATATTTATTTTTATTTATAAATCTATGTTTCTATGTGTGTATATTTTTTAGTTGTATGCATGAATGTGGGCATATGTGCAACTGTGTATTTTATATTTGTGTTTTTCTGTCTGTGTCTATCTTTCTGTGTCAATGTATGTTAGTGAATTATGTTTATGTTTAAGTATGTTTGTGTGTCTACTTGTAAATGCATTGTTATATATTTATATTTATTCTTGTGCAATTATATGTGTGTTGGGGAGCACATTTACATGTGTTTCTGTGTATTTATGAACATCTATGCATCCACATGTTCATGTATCAGTCTGTGTTTTGTATCATCTGTATGTACCTATGTACTCATATTTGCTCAGGAGTGTATATATGTGTGTATGTTTGTCATTTATATACGTATGTTTGTATGCACATTTGTGTATGCTTCTGTATGAGTATAGTTTTATATGAGTTTTTGTACATGTGTATCTTTGTATTTCTAAGTGTATGTGTGTTAAAGCATTTATATTTTGTGTGCCAGTGGTTTTTTTGTCCTCTGTAGGTACTTGTTTAAATGTGATATTTTTGAATGCATGTTAGTACATATATGTACATTTGCAGTGTTTATGTGTATGAGTGTGGGTGTTTATTTGTGTATTCTCCCTTTCACTCACTGTGAAGTTTTAAACTCTTATAACATGAGGCTCTCATTACTGAGTAAAGAATGAGGAGGCATGGAAGTGTTCCACTGCCATCAATCCAGAGAGTTCAGGATCCTTCCCTAAGGGAAGCTCCAAATAACACAAGAACAGATAAGCTTTTATATCTTCTCTGTCGTTTTGAAGCACACTGTATCTGTTTCTCAATTATGACTACCAAAAGCAATTCAAAGCATAAACGTAAGGTATAAATTTCCTTTTCAGGCTATGAAAGCAGAGGTGTATTAAGAGGAGGTATGGCTTTGCTTTGAAAGCATGTTTCTCAGGTAAGAGGCATGTACAAACAAGATAGTTTAGAGAAAAGGAACAAAACCTATACTCAGTGGATCTGTTGGGATGAACATAATTTTATTAAACATGTATACCTTTCAGGCTTTTGGTAAGCTAGCCATCAGCATATTTTACAACAGATTTGCAAAGAAAATTTTACATTGCTTTTTATCATACAACAAAATCCTTCCCTACAATATTGTGTACTTTCTAGAACTACGCAAGAAAAAAACTCAAAGAAGGTAAATTATTTTATTTTATTAAAATTTTTTTTCTTTTTTTTCTCGTTTTTTTATTCAAGATTTCCATCTCCTCCCCCTTTTATTTTATTTATTTGGATTTTGGTAGATTGTGGTTAATTAAAACTGAAGAAAGCACTATAGAAAGAGCATAGAAGGAGTGATAATTATTTTCAAATACATATTTCAAAGAACCCCTTTGTAGAACTCTGTGTTTAAGACCTTGGGGAAGGAAGTGTCCCTGTCGGCCTCGGAGGGACGCACTGGCGCCAAGTAGACGCTGTGCCACCATCCGCGATGGGCAAGAGAGACCCCAACAAGTCGCGGGGCCAGATGTCCTCGTATGCCTTCTTTGTGCAGCCGTGCCGCGAGGAGCACAAGAAGATGCATCCCGACTCGTCGGTCAACTTTGCCGAGTTCTCCAAGAAGTGCTCCGAGAGATGGAAGACCATGTCTGCAAAGGAAAAGTCGAAGTTCGAAGATTTGGCCAAGAGCGACAAAGCTCGCTGTGACAGGGAGATGAAGAATTACGTTCCTCCCAAAGGTGAT
Organism: Arvicola amphibius; assembly: GCF_903992535.2. Classification (NCBI taxonomy): domain Eukaryota; kingdom Metazoa; phylum Chordata; class Mammalia; order Rodentia; family Cricetidae; genus Arvicola; species Arvicola amphibius. The sequence continues at coordinate 22,667,012 of NC_052059.1, forward strand.
AAGAAAGGAAAGAAAAATGATCCTAATGCTACGAAAAGACCAACGTCTGCCTTCTTCCTGTTTTGCTCTGAACATCGCCCAAAGATCAAAAGTGAACACCCAGGCCTGTCTATTGGAGATACTGCAAAAAAATTGGGTGAGATGTGGTCTGAACAGTCTGCCAAAGACAAACAACCCTATGAGCAGAAGGCAGCTAAACTAAAGGAGAAGTATGAAAAGAATATTGCAGCAGACAGTGCCAAGGGCAAAAGCGAAGTAGGAAAGAAGGGTCCTGGTAGTCCAACAGGCTCAAAGAAGAAGAATGAACTAGAAGATGAGGAAGAGGAGGAGGAGGAAAAAGATGATGATGAGGAAGATGAGGATGGAGAATAAATGGCTGTCCTAAAATGTGTGGAGTGTATGTGCTCAGGCAACTTATTTTGCTAAGAATGTGAAATTCAAGTGCAGCTCACCATTAGCTTCAGTATAAAAACTACAGATTTTTGTATAGCTGATGAGATTCTTTGTAGAGAAAATACTTTTTTAAAAAAGGAGTTTGTAGCTTTTTGAGGGCCTACAACATACAGTTAGATTTAAAGCTTTTGATGTTGAATGTTCCTAAATATTTAATGGTTTCTTTAATTTCTTATAGTAGCCCAGCAAACATACATAGGAATTTGTACTACCAGTAATTTTTTAGGCTGTTGCATTTTCTCTTGTAATTTTTTAAAAAAATTGTAATAAAATAATATATATTACTTGAAAAAAAGATTCTTTAAAGGTATCATTTATGTATATAATACAGAGGAAATAAAGGTGTGCTCTGAGGTTCGCAGCCTGGTTAATAAAAAAGTTTAAGAATGGGCTGAAATGGAGGCTCAGGATAATTTTTCTAGAGTTTAAAATTAAAACTATATGACAGACAAGCTGTACAGTTCATCAGCTTTACTAGAAGAAGAAGATGAAGAAGAAAAGAAGAAATAACAAGCAAGCAAACAAACAAAAACCTGATTGTTTAAGCTGTCAGGCTCTTAGAATCTTTCCTTAACCTCTTCTGAGATGATGTGTGGACTTTTGGTACAGGAGTGTGCTTTAGATGTCAACTGGAACTCGACTCCAAAACCTTTATTTTGAGCAGTGGTAGTTTTCTGAAATGGTCTCCATCTGTTGCAAAAAGTTTCCTGATGAGACTAGAAAACAGGGACTTTGCTCTGAGATTGCAAAGCTACACCCATCAAATACCACTAATGCAGTCGCCTAAATACAATCTGGAAAAGGACGACACCAATAAACCTACTAACGTGGACAAGGAAAGCTTCTGAGGTCTGAAAGTCTGAAATCTACACAATGGACTACAGGCAGCGAAGGGTTTCTGGGAGCAGGAGAAATATTCTTCTGCAGGAAAAATCATATTAACTGATTATAAAATGAATATGAGATCCTACGAGACTGGCTTAAGCAATTTTCAGGGCTTATTATTAGAGATTCTCTGGACACATGGTGAGTACTTGGATGTAGGTTTTTAGGAAAGTTTGTTTTTTTTGTTTCTTGTTGCTCTGTCTTTTTGTTTTTAATTTCATTGTACAGCAACCAAAAAACGCACTGGAGCTTTGCTGCCTGGGGATTGAAAGTGCTTACTCTTCTTAAATGAATTATGGGAAGTTTCAGTTTCTCCTTTTCTCTTTCTTCATAGGCAATGCTATTTCATTGTTTCTTTGGCAATGTAGTTGGCTCTTTTAATCCTCTTTTATTGGAGATAAAATGAAGTAAAAATGTATTTGTTCTCCTCAACTGGGTTTTGAACAAAAAAAAAGACTGTTTAAGGAAACTAGCAGGAAATATGATCCAAAGAGAAAAATACTCACAATTTCTGCCAATTTGGTCAAACCCATTAGTTAGAGCCACAGAGACAGAGAGGGGAGGGAGGGAAGGAGACCAAGAGAGGGGTAGTTTCTCTTATTCTCCAATGCAGTCTCGACACTATCATTGACTATCATTCCTAATCCTATCAATTTTAAGACAATGAAGCTAGGTTTAAAAACTAATCATTTTTTAAAAGGACATTTTTAACATCCATCGGAAGCACCGCTTTTATTAACTTTGACTTTTGCTTATTTTGATGGCTGACTGCAGTTTCTGGAAGCCTTTCAAACGATTTCCTTTCTCTCTGTCCTTGAGAAGAGAACTCTCTTAACTGAGTTTATGTATACTCTCTACAGGATGGCAATTTCACATTCGCTGTTCTTTTCTCTGTAATGAGACGGCATGTAACTTCATTGTATCACTAATCCCCAAACAGGTATTCTCACGTGTACTCTCTTGATGTTATAGCTATTTACTCCAGGGTTGTATTCTTTGTATTGAGATATGATTGAGAGAATTCCTGAGTGCTTCTTTTGCCATGAGAAGACAAAAACTCTCCCCTTCAAATGTAAACATGACATGTTCAAAGCTCCTGGGTGAATGATGACAGTTTTTTTCTGTAAAAACATAGAGCAATGTTCTGAGACTTAGTTATTCAGAAAACTGAAACACCGAACAGCAAATTTAAAGCCTATATGCTTTACATAGGGCATCCAAGGCAAGTCTGAAGAAATTTATAAGACCCTATATGAAAATGAAAGGTAAAATGATTACTGAGGGTATAATTCAATAATAAGATACTTGACTAGCAATTATTTAACAAGAATTTAAATTCTTGTCTAAGGGCACAAAAATTATGTGTGCTCTGTGTGTTTGCATATGTATAATATAATCATAAATGTATATTTTATACAATTATACTTTAAATTCATATACTTTTAGTCTGGGAACACATCTCAATGGCAAAGTACTTACACTATATACCCTTGGTTCAATACCTAGCCGGTTAAACAAGGCACAGTGGTTTATGCTTTTTAATATAAACAAATTTGTAGATGAAGGCTGGAGGATCAGAAGCTCACGGTAATCTTCAGTTGTGTAGTAAGCAGTAAACCAGCCTCGGCTATGTGTAATCCTGTCTTACAAATAGTTTTACTTATTTCTCATCTTTTTTTCTTTTCTTTTCTTTCTTCCTTTCTTTCTTTCTTTCTTTCTTTCTTTCTTTCTTTCTTTCTTTCTTCATTTCTTCTTTTCTTTCTCTCTCTCTATTTTCCTTCTTTCCTTCTTTCTTTTTTCTTTCTTTCTACACATCTGTTATAAACCTATCATCTAAGTATCAATTATGTATGTTTGTTTGTGAATGTATGCATGTATGTTTATTTTACTATCATCTATCTATCTATCTATCTATCTATCTATCATCTATCTATCTATCTATTTATCTATCTATCTATCTCTCTATCTATCTATATCTATCATTTATGTATCATCATATCATGTGCTATCATATAAAAAAATATATATTATTCCTTTTATTTATCACCTAACAATGGAGTTATCTCTCAATCTATCTACCAATCCACTTACTTAGCATATATATGTTTGCATATTTTAGTTATGTATCATCAACATTTTAGATATGTAATATCATAGTATAGCTATATAAATCTGTGAACCACATGAGTATCCTTCTTGGATATAAATGAATTTTACATTCTGTTGTTTATAACTCCAAGGAAACATTTCAACACACATCCACAACTCCCATATCTCGTCTGTTTTTCTTAATGGATAGCCTTGGAATAGCAAAACTTTCTTTACATGAATTTACTATTCCTAAATGTATCTAATTTATTGTTGGAAACTTATACGTCCTGAAAATATTAAATAATAGGAGTCATATTATGTAGATTTAAAGTAAAATGTTTAAGGACATATAGATCTTTTTTTCTGTCTTCATTACCAGCCTCACTCGTGTCTTAATCACTGTTATATTGTTGAGTAAAACACCAGGACCAAAGCAGTCAAAGAAAGAAAGCATTTAACTAGCGGATTGCTTAACGTTTCAGGGGGCTAATCCTTGATCATTGTTTCAAGAGGCATTAGCTGGCACACAGAGTGT